>NC_085136.1:243622652-243747652 GCF_035046485.1 Aedes albopictus | reverse complement strand
GTCAATTGGCTCGCCTTCGGCATTCGGCACACTTCACAACTACACTATTGGTTACCTCCAACTCTTTCAACTTTTAGAAGATAAAATCTCCTGGTTCTCGAAATACAGAGACTTAGAATTTCTAAGACACACTAATGTCACATAACCGATGAACTCGGAATCAACTAGTTCATCTTCGGATATCACTTAATGTCTTGAGCAACTTTGCCGAAGTCGGGATTCTACTATTTAGTCATAATCTTGAGATACAGTAATTAAAAAATATCCAAGACTCACTACCGCCACCTAGCGAATAAACCAAATCCAGCTCTTGCTGATTGCTGATAACTCTTGCTGTCCTGATCATTTTTTCGAAGACGAAATTCTTCTGTGTAGTTTTTTTTTTTTTCAAGACGCAGAATTTTAGGGTAGAATTCACTCCGTCATATGTTCTAATTCCCGTCATATCAGATGGAAAATGTCCAATAATGACTCATTAGATGGAAAAAGGTGTAGACTATCAATGACCTATAGCGGCTGGACATTGCCTATAGAACTGGAAATCAAATAATTACGCAAAAAATCACGTTTCAATTTCACTCCAGTTACGACATCACAATTTTTCTCGTTTAGCGTATGACGAAGCCAATCGCACCAAAGCAGCTGATAGCAGAAATGTTCCTCATCACTGTACTTCCCCGGATTCACTTATGGAACTAACATTCAAGTTACACACCTCGCTAAAGCTGTGTGGCACTTCAAAATTGGATTTCACAGCTTTTCTTTCAGATCCAGTTCTCCAACGTTGAACTTGCGCTCTGTGGTGCCTTGCGAGGGCTACATTGATTAATCTTGGCTCAGCCACTGGGGATTTGGACTTCCACAGCTCACTGTTGATCAGCTCTTCGACGGCAACACCATGCACACTCAGTTGAGCTCGGCTAATTTTCATTCTTTTGCCGAGATTCGCACAGCCGAGCGCTCGGCAATCGCATTCGTTATGAACGTCTTCCTCGTCCGTGGGAGAGGTTTCATCCACTACTGTCGAACGATCGTTGTTCAGATCAGAAGACATTAGGGACGCTTCAACACGTTACAGGACGTATCAGGGAGGTTTCAGAAGCGTTTCAGGAATTTTTAGGGGATTTCCGGTGGGATTCAGAGTTTTCAGAGCCGTTACAAAGGCGTTACATAGGCGTTTTCGGAGGTTTGGGAGGGTTTCAGGGGCTTCATGATCACTATTTTGAATGTTGCCTACAAAGTGCTATCCCAGATCATCTTCCGTCGTCTGTCATCTAAAACGAATGATTTCGTGGGAAGTTATCAAGCTGGTTTCATCGACGGCCGGTCGACAACGGACCAGATCTTCACCGTAAGGCAAATCCTCCAGAAATGCCGTGAATACCAGGTCCCAACGCATCACCTGTTCATCGACTTCAAAGCGGCATACGACAATATCGACCGAGCAGAGCTATGGAGAATCATGGACGAAAACAGCTTTCCTGGGAGGCTGACTAGACTGGTTAAAGCAACGATGGACGGTGTGCAAAACTGCGTAAGGGTTTCGGATGTACTATCCAGTTCATTCGAATCTCGTCGTGGACTGTGACAAGGTGACGGACTCTCATGCCTACTCTTCAACATTGCTCTGGAAGGTGTGATGCGACGAGTCGGGCTCAACAGCCGGGGAACGATTTTTACAAAATCCGGTCAATTTGTGTGTTTTGCGGACTCCATGTCGTCATTATCTGGCTGTTCGAGTCCGTATGAAGTTGATCATCAATATTATCTTCTTTTCTCGATCAGCCTAGATAGCTGTGTAGTGTCGGTAGCGATTGTCTCAATTGGCTAAGAATAACACTACGGACTGCCTGTTCCGGTGGTAAGAATCCACCAACAGGTGACCCCTAATTCATGGTGTGATACGGCTTTATGCTTACCGTGCCTAGGAATTAATGGCTAGGGGGGTCTAATAAAAACCTAACTGCTAACGGAGCCTGTGGAGTACCAGGGCGCCCTCCACAGTATGTAGCCCTTACTGCGCTAACCGGAGCAATGGTGCAGTGGACCTTGTGTTTCTCCGAGACAATGAGCTGCCCTTCTTTAGTCTCACTTGAGGCTAAATAAGGGCGGGATTATGAAGATGTTGTTAATTAGTTTAAATTTTCACCTATATGGTTTCGCATTATGCGATTTACACAGTGTATTCTGTGTATCCTCGCCTTTGGCGTTTTCCAATCGATACCGATTTGGTTTTATTGTTTCTGTTCTTTGTTGTGTTGTTGTTGCGAAGAGTTCAATCGAGATGATCGGCATTGAACCACAAAAACCACACAACAATTGGTGAGATCTTTCCAATATTATTTATTTGTAAATAATTCTACTTCAGTATATATTTGCTATATAATTGCATATAAGTTGAAAATTCGCTATTTTCAACATCCTTTCATCTATTGGAAGCTGCTTCAGTTCTGGGCTCTTTCTAAGTTGATGAAGGGATTTATAAATGCTTGCAAGGACTTGGCCAGGTGTGTGGAGCTGAGTGAATCTATGACATTGTAGATAGTAGCGACATCAGCAATGTCAATGGATATATTCAACTTTGCAACTCCATCCAAGATTTGTGCAAGTATTCATGCTATGCTATGCTATGCTATGCTTTACGGACTCCATGTCGTCATTATCGCCAGAACATTTGGAAAGATGGCAGAGGTGTACACCCGCCTGAAACGTGAAGCAGCAAAGGTCGGACTGGTGGTGAATGCCTCAAAAACAAAGTACATGCTGGTAGGCGGAACCGAACACGACTGGATTCGTCTGGGCAGTAATGTGACGATAGACGAGGATACCTTCGAACTGGTGGAGGATTTCGCCTATCTCGGATCCTTACTGATGTCTGACAACAATGTGAGTCGTGAAATACAAATGCGCATCATCAGCGGCAGTCGGGCCTATTACGTGCTCCAGAAGAAACTGCGGTCGAAAAAGATTCACCCACGCACCAAATGCACCATGTAGAAAACGCTAATAAGGGTGGTCCTCTACGAACACGAGACATGGACGATGTTCGAGGATGACCTGCAAGCACTCGGAGTTTTCGAGCGACGCGTGCTAAGGACGATCTTCGGTGGTGTGCAGTAGAATGGTGTGTGGCGGAAATAGATGAACCATGAGCTCGCTGCACTTCACGGATAACCCAGCATCCAGAAGGTGGCTAAAGCCAGAAGAAGGATACGGTGGGCAGAGCATGTTGCAAGAATGCCGGATAACAACCCAGCAAAGCTGGTGTTTGCTACTGATCCGGTTTTCACAAGAAGGCGTGGAGCGCAGGAAGCCCGATGGGCGGACCAGGTGGAGCGTGACCTGGCGAGCATTGGGCGCGTCCGAGGATGGAGAGCGTAGGTACTATTGTTGATTATGTCTGATCAAATATATTATATAAACAATATGATTCACTTCCGCGTTCCCCATACATTGAATTGGCGAACAGCTTACAGCACCATCTAGCGTCAAACGTGGCAATCCACCTTAAATTAAACCACATATTTGCTAAATATGTTTAACCGTGTCTCCATGACATTTCCTTTTGTTATGGTCGTCAATCATATTTAGGGGTGTACAAGATTCAATTTGCACAAACAAAATTATGATATTGGACAAAGCAAATATTAAGTTTATATTTAGTAACTGTTGTATATCAGTGATGGAACATACGCAATTTGACGTTTCGCAATTATCATTTTTTTCCAGAAGTATATTTGTTTTGGAAGTACCGAGAAGTGAAATATTTTGGTCAAATTGCGATGGCTACTGGGGATACTTGTTGGTTCATTTTGACTAAAAGTATATTGTGTGCAAAAACTATTACGCAAAGAATATGATTTGTTTATTTAATCCCTAAACATTTTGATATTATTTATCGATAACTGAAGAGATTATTGACATCCCTAGTTCATTGATGTTGACAGCGTGTGTAATTCTGAAGGGCATTAGAGTATAATAGTTGCCACGTTCGTCACAAGCGGCGCCACAAGCACAGGATGAAGGGTCGCCAGAAATAGCTGGAAGTGAGTTATATTATTAATATAGTATATTTGGTCTTATCTTAAATGTAATGTTGAGCAAATAAATGTATATATGAGGGTTTCAGGGGAGCGGGTTGTTACTTGGGGTTCGAGGAGGTTTTAGGGGGATTTCGGAGGCATTTCAGGAAAGAATTCGAGAAGATTTCGGTGGGTTTCAGAGACGTTACAGACGCGTTTTTGGGGGGTTTCGGAGGGTTTCCGGTGCGTAACATGGGGTGTGAGTGGGTTTTATGGAGATTTCGGAGGCATTTCAGGAAGTTTCAAAGGATTTTCTGAGGTTTCAGGTACGATACAGGGGGTTCGACGGATTTCAAGAAGTTCTGAACGATTTTCAAAGGGGTTTCGCCTTGAACCGCCTCCAAAACCTCACATGAAGCATCCGGGAACCTTCGCAACCTCAATTAACTATAGGGGAACGGAACTCATCTTCAGCACAGTGCTACTATTTTTATCCTATCGAAAACAAAGCTATGAAGCGCTCTATTGAAATTCACAAATAAATAGAAATAAATAAAACTCCCTAAAACGTCATGTAACCTCTTGAAATGCCCTGAAACCTCTCTTAAACGTACTGTAACTTTTTGAAACGCCCTGAGCCGACATGAAACGCTCCTAAATGCCCACCTGAAACATCTTGGAACCAACTGAAACCCCATAAAACTCCCGGAAACGCATCTGAAACCTCCATGAAACGTCCTGTAACCCTTTGAAACGCCCCTAAAGGCCCACCTGACACATCCTAGAACGCACTGAAATCCCTTGAAACTCCTCTGAAACATCCCTGAAACGTCCTGTAACACCTTGAAACGTCCCGAAACGCATTTAAACATTCCTATTAGACACATTCCACGCACTTCTACAGCGCGGTTTTTGAACTACATACATTGAAATATATTTCCGGGCTCCTACTGTTGGATAAGATTATTATTGCACCAAAATACTTATATTCTTCTAATAGTACCTGAAACTTTGAAAACTGCTTCTACACTGGAAGACGGCTTGCGGTAATGACAAACATAAAAAAGTTTTTAAATTTACCATGGCAAAACGTGATCATCGAGTCAAACGCTTCTTGAGTGCGTTTTGTTTCCTCTCATTTCAACTGGTTCGATAACCGTGTGGTAGCGCGCGAGCCAGATGCTCTCAAGGTTCTTGGTTCGAATCCGGATGCCAACAGAAACTTTTTTTAATTGTAAATCGAGTCCATGGTAAAATTGAAAACATTAATCTGTTGAAATGAAACGAAAATCAGTCTGCACAAATTTAGTGGCGTTGTGCATTTAAATTGACCCTCAGAATGGTAATTTCAACCGCAAGCCGTCTTTCAGTGTAGAGAGTAGCAACAAATTTCTTGGCGTTCGGTCAAAATTTGTCATTTTGGTGTCCCGTTACGCCTGTATTTCTTGATTTCTTTCGAAGTACAAAGGTCCAATTCCCAATCAGAAAGCATAAAATTAATCTTCTATTTAAATCTGATCGTTTGATATGCTGGTTAGCATATATTTATCAACATTACGATTTTTGGAAGCAAAAGTTTGTTTCTCACGCAAAACGTAACGCGTTAAATATGTCATAAGCCCTTATGAAACATCTGGCACCTCCTGAAACCCCTTTGAACGCCTCTGAAATATCTCTGAAACTTCCTGTATAATATTCAGGGGTTTACGTTTACAGGTTTACGCCCTGTAGTCTCTTGAAACGTCCCTAGTAGCCTCCTAAGAAACATCCTGGAATCCCCTGAAACCCCGTGGAACTTCCTAAAACGCATCTGAACCCTCTCTGATATGTCATGTAACGCCCCTAAAACATCTATGAAACGTCCTGTAACCCCTTGAAACGCCCCGAACGCATTCAGGTCCACCTGAAACATCATGGAACCCCCTGAAACCTATATTTTTTCACATCAACCGTGACTTACACTTTTTTCAATAACACAGTTGTTTAGGACATACTACTATTTTTGAATAATGCGTTATTTACCATTATCGTTGTAGAAAAAGCTTCAGTGTACCCTAATTCGATGCTGGGTCATTAGGCCGAAGGTCATTAGGCCGAAGGCCATTAGGCCGAAGGTCATTAGGCCGATTGGTCATTAGGCCGAATGGTCATCAGGACGAATTGAAAGTTAGCCGTTGTTTTTACCTTTTCCAACAATTTTTGCCAAAAACTAGTTTAACAATGAAACTAGAAAAAATAGCCTATGTTTTAAAGAAGGAAAAATTTATGAATTGAATATCAGCAGTTTCAGCGCCAAAAATTATTTTAGCAATGATACTAGAAAGAACAGCCTATATTTGAAAGAAGGAAAAATTCATGGGTAAAATATCAGTAGAATCAGCATCAATAAAGTATCTTCGTGCCTGTTACACGATACACACATGCAAAATGGTCATTTGCAGAGGAAGCTCTCAGTTGATAACTGTGGAAGTGTTCATAGAACACTAGCTGAGAAGCAGGCTTTGTCTCAGTGGGGACGTAACGGCAAGAAGAAGACCCAATGACCATTCGGCCTGATGACCATTCGGCCTAATGACCATTCGGCCTAGTGACCATTCGGCCTAATGACCATTCGGCCTAATGACCATTCGGCCTAGTGACCATTCGGCCTAATGACCATTCGGCCTAATGACCATTCGGCCCAATGGCCTTCGGCCTAATGACCTTCGGCCGAATGGCCTGACACCGAAGGCTATCATTTCTTAGTTTTTCAACTCATTGTCCAGTCATATTACTTCGTGCATTTAGTATTTTTTTTAAAATGATGTTACAAAGTGCTTTAACCATTGATAAAATCTAGAGCAACATTTGAAAAGGGCCCAAGAGGTCTTGTGTCTTTTTCCGAAAACGCTCCATAGGGCATAACAGCAGCCCGCCCACGCAAATGAACACTTATCCGAAAGATCGATGTTTGCTCTATCTGATAACGGTCTAATTTTTTGTTAATAAGCTGATGGGGGCTCAGGAGCGACGTGTGAAGTCATTGTTTACCAATGCTTGTATGCAGTGGCGATTCCCTAACCTCAACTCTACCTGTTCAACGGATGTAAATTCTTCAATTTGCTCAACAAATTAGCTTGTAATTTGTAGATAATAAGGAGAATATTCGTTATCGTCCATTTTCAATTTGATTCTGATCCTGAAATCTCTGCAAATGAAAGTTTTAGGGTCGTTGAACAGGTAAAAAGTGAGGTTACGAGACGCCACTGCTTGTATGTCCTTTTTAAATGTTGCTCCAGAAATATGACATAGGTGTGTTGCTTTGAATGAATAATTTATTTATGACATTTTAGAGAAGAAAGTATAAGTAATAAAATAGGGACTGAATTTGATTTATTGTTCCTAAACTTTACTACAAAAACACCATTCATCATTATGTCATAAGACAACCTACGAGTCTAAAGCATCCTAACAATAAATATCCATTGCAGCAAAGTCAGCATAAACACGCGCAAACACTGACGTTAAAACATGACATAATGGAACAAGGCGTAAAGCTCTATACGTACCAACTAAACTGCAACATTAAGGTGGTACAGTATGCGCGCATAAAAACTATGCCAATCCAATTGTAAATACACTGGTAGTAAGTACGACGAACGCAGTGCAGCAAGGAAACACCAATCCAAAGGCATGCATCGCAGAATGTTTGAAGAAACGGGAACAGCCGATTGCAGCGGACGTACCGAAGAAAGGGCAACAGCACACCGGAGATATTGAGTGAAACGTTTAAAATACGCGTACGCAATGCAATGTAAAGTAAGCAAAGCACATGTTCGGAGTCCGGAGTCAACACTAACTATTCAGTTGTTTGGTCAGTGAGTGCAGAGCTGTGTTTGTACGTAACATCATCCGTAGAGGAACAAAATTGAAAGCATGGAAAAAAGCGAAATTTATGAGCTTAATTAGCAAATTACTAGCTAACTCCGCGTTAACCCTGCGTGGCTGACTGGCGTGGTGGACTAGGAGGGGGTTCTGCGGAACGAGCATGCCTCACTAAACGCTGACGCCATGTCAAACAACACAGGGCGTCCGCTTTGCGCTCATTTTTATTATCTTCTGTGCCAGAGACTTCCAACTTCCAGCAATTTATCGCTGTTTTAGTTGCGTCACTATTCTTTCTAAGCGTTTATTCGACGTTCCGGCAGTCATTTTTTTTTTAAAACTCGACATTCTGAGCTGGCTTTGGAGATTTAATATCGATAAAAATTCTATCAACGACTTGTCTGACTGCGGCTTTGAGAGACACTGCTGCTAAATCAAGTTATATATAGTAATAGCAGCTACTGTTCGATATTTGCAACTATATAGAAAGTGAAATTAGCCCCCAGGTTGCCTCCAGTGCGTACCAAGTAATCACTAGCTAAACACCGCCTTTCGTTTTCTTTAAAATGGTATACAAACTAGCGCGGCTAAGCCCCTTTTCATAATCCGATCACCAGCGGAGGATAATCGTCGTAGTCACTGATCTAGTTGGTTGAACGAACAAGATCGTGTCGACTTTAGGTTCAATACACTCCTGCCGCATGGCACGTTTGAAAGGGGCACGGCAATCGACCGATAAACGGACCAGTTTTCCGGATGATGCTCACCAGGGGAACCGTAGAATGAGCCGTGCACTGCCTACCACTCTTCAATTGCTCACTTTGAAGCGCTGCTCATGATTTCGCGTTCTAAAAGTGGTTCGTTAAAGTCACGTGTGGATGAGTCAGCTTCGCCCCGAAAGAAGAGAGTGCACAGAAGAGAATTCAGAAGCGTTTGTGGTCGACCAATTTTTCCCCAACGATCGAGGTCGGAAACAACAGACTGAGAGTAGGTTGGAGAAGAAACATACATAGACCAGCTGAGATGGACCAATAATGCGAAGCGGACATGTTCGTTAGTAGGATAGGAGGTGATGTATGCTTATAAGTATGTATTATCATCAATTATCCAATCGAGTGAGAGATGGCACAAGCACTTTTTTGTGTATTTTTAATGCTTGAGCATTAATATCGACTGATGTGAAGAGTGGGCTGTGGTGTAGACTAGGTCATTCTTAGAACTTCAGAAATCTTTTTAGCTTTTAAGTATCATACAACCAGGTCTTCGAATTCTCTTCATCGATTTTTATCCCCTCCGTTACCAATTTCCTGAAATTTCTTCTAGAAACCTCTCCATGAATTCCCCCGCAATGCCTCTACCAACTCTTCCAGGAATTTCTCAAGGTATTCTTCCAGGTTTTTCTTCATAGAACTTCTCTTAGGATTCCTTCAGGCATTCCTCATGGGGAATCCCTGAAAATGCCTCTAGTAATTCCTCCAACTATTCCTCTTAAGATTATTCTATAAATTGACACCTCTCTCTATTCTACATACTGTGGATTCCTCTAGATATTTGTAATGCGATTTATTCTGGATTCTTGCAGGGATTATTCAGGACAATCTTCCGTGGATTCCTCCAGAGACTTCTTCATGTATTCCTTCAGAAAACCTCTACCAATTCTTTCTAGGATTCCTATACATATTTCACCTGGTTTTCCTTCAAGGAACTTCTATTAGGAACTCCTTCAGGGGTTGATGGGATTTTTCTAGACATTCTTGTAGATATTCCTCAAGCGATTCCTCTTATGATTTCACTAGGAATTCCTACTTTGGCACCTCCCAAAATTCTTCTGGACATTCCGCCAGGGATTTTTCCTTCGATTTCTTCTTGCTGGGACCATTCAAGGAAATCTTCCTGGGATTCTTTTAGAAGTTCCTCCGGATTCTCCCAGCTCGGGAATTTCTTCGGTGGTTTTGGAATCATGTGCGTTACAGAGGGTCCGCAGGGTATTCATACCCTTTTCAGGAACTTTCAGAGAATTTTCACGGGTCCCATAGACGTTACAGAGGTATAATCTCTGGTTTTGGAGGATCTCAGGTGCGTTATAAAAAGTCCGAGGGGGTTTCAGGTGTTTTCGGTGGTATTTTAGGGAGTTTCAGAGAACTTTCAATAGGTTCATTAGCCGTTACAGGGGCGGTTTCGGGGTTTTGTGGAGCCTCGTAGCCGTGCGGTTAGGGTCACCAAGCTTTTAATTGTACCATGCTATGGGGTAAGGTTTCGATTTCCGCTCCGGAGATGACACTTTTCGTGAGAATATCTACTCTTTCACCCAAAATATACACATAAAATGCTTTAAAAAAATACCTAAACTATTGGCTTTCCAATATAATTTGAGAAGTTGTTTAAAATAGTTGGAATTGACAAATTCAATCACCTGCCCACCTGGTAGCACTGTTGAATCGACCCACCGTAAACCTTAACGGATCATGTTGTTACTCAAGAAGTTACGCCTTCTGAGCGATCGTTCTGGAGCATACAAATCCAAGTCAGCCAATAGTGATGAGGGGTCAGTGTCGTTCTAGAGAAGTTTGACGACCAACATAGCTTGCGAAACATTGCTCGAGTTTCCAGAGTGTCGATACCTAGCAACTGGCAGCGATCCCGGTAGGGTGGTAGGTTTGCAGGATCGTTCCAAGGAAGCCTGCTCAAAGCACGACGAACAAACTTCTTTTCTACGCTTTCAATACGGTTAACCCATGACGAGTGATACGGGCTCCACACTGCAGTCGCAAACTCGAGTATTGAGCGTACTAGGGTACAATACAGTTTGTTCGCTTTCAAAATGATTTCGTTGCAGTGGAAGCTGAAGGTTAACTGGGCATCAAGAATAAAGTTTCAACGCTTGAAGCGGGAATCGAACCCTCACCCCATAGCATGGTGCGATTATAAGCTTGGTGACCCTACGAGGCTCCACTGCGAATATATTCACCACCTTCGCACCAACTTTCGAATATATTCAATAGACCTTGTAGATATCGACAATCATCCAGCCAGCTAATTACAACATATAGTTATATATATGTTGGGATTTTGAATTGAACATCCCTAAATTCTACGATCGATCCTGGAAGACCGTGCAATTGTATTGAATTCAATAAAGCTTTAGTTTGAGTTTTGACCTGTAACTGATCGGTGTTGTTTCTACAGGTGCTGTAATCGAGTTTCGAAGACGTAATCCGAACGATGGATGGGTATAGTGGTTCACAAACCAGGCAAATCAACAAATTGGGGGCTCAACCGGGATACCAGATGCCCTAGGATACGTGTTCGAAGACTCAAGGTAGAATATGTATCTCTGAAATGGAGGTGGGACCAAGTGAATGTTGCTGTTATTCCCAATGGGGAAGCAGTGCTGAATTGCAGTATTCGTATTTTTATGAGAACGTTGTGAATCAAATTATTTGCGCAAACGCTGAAGTTGTGCGATTTGAGCAGTGTAATAATTGCTTTGAACAGTGAGCTTCTGGATTTGAAGCGAATAAACTTCAAACTAAAACATGAATCATCTAATTTGGAAGATCCGAGTGCCACGTGCAATTCTCGATGATTTCGAATACTTTAGAGGTTACACATAAGCTCGTAATTCTGCGATAATTTCCAATATTCCATTTGTCACCTTTCTTGTAGATCGGGAAGAGATACGAAACTTTCTAGCTCGAAGGCGAAATTCCGCTATTCAAGGAAAGGTTAAACAATTTAGCTAGTGATTTCAACAAAGCTAAGCAGCACTTTTTTATCACAACCGGTGGTATTTTATCAGGACCGTTCATCATGGACTTCCAATGTGCTAGATGTGGTGCCTTCTGGGTGATGCATAGTTGTGCTCAAAGCACAAGCGTTCGATGCTGAACGAGTTGACGATGAAGTTGTTAAGCTGCGAAGTGTGACGCTTTCAGAGGAGGTAACGTTCTTGATTGAATTGTACTTGCCTCGAAGTGAAGGCTGAAAGACTCCGTTGCCAAACCCGAACATAGGACCAGGACGATTGAAGAACGCTGGCTGCGGGGTATCGACTGTGACGCGAGGCTCAGGGGATTCCAAAATGCCAAATGTAGTGCGTCCTGGGAGTGACGAAGTCTGCTGCTCTGACTTATTGGACCTATTAAAGCTGCAATGCAGAAGAGCATCAGGGCTGGTATTGTTGATCTCGAAAGGGTACTTGCCTGGAAAGGCATTTTGGAATCCACTGGTGCATGCTCTGAGTGTCCCTTGTCTAGTGTTAAGTTTCGTTCAGTCTGTACAGCCTCTGGTTGAAGCCGGTTTCCGTGCCCGTGTCTTCATTCCGAAGGGTCTTAGATGGCATTTCAGGAATTTTAATCATTTTCATTGGGTTTCGGAGGCATTACTAGAGTGTTTACGGTAGTTTCGAGGTTTTGTCAGGTGCGTTGGGGTCCGAGGCGATTTCAGGAGGTTTTCGATGATATTTGAGGAAGTTTCAGAGTCAGCTAGTTTGGGACGCGTTACATGGAATCCAAGCAGGTTTCAGGGGGTTTTCGGTGGCTTATCAGGAAGATTCAAAGGTTTTTCAGGGGTTTCGGAGGCGTTTTGGGGGTTTGAAGAGTGTCAAGTGCGTTATAGGTGGTCCAAGGGAGTTTCAGGAGGTTTTCGGAGCCATTTCAGAAAGATTCAGAAAACTTTTAGTGGACACTTGACAGCACATAATTGCATGAGGTTTTGCAAGCATAAATGTCACTTAAACTCACAAATTATGGGTGTAGATTCGATGACTTATCCTCAAGGGAATTTTAAATAGTCCCAAGCCCGCCTCATCTCTCACCCTCACGCCCTACTAACCGCACATGCTGCTTATTTCTCGTGGACCACCTTAACGATCAGATGTTGCATTGGTACTCATAGCTGTTGACGAAGCCGGTTTGATCAGTTTCCACGCATTTATTCAAAAGACACATTCCACGCACCTCTACGCCAAGGGTGTGAAATATCAAAGTGATTGTTTCGCCCCAAGCTTTCCAGCATATGAAAAAGGGTAGATTCAATCTTAGGAAAACCATTTGTTTTACTTAAAATTTGACTGGTTACGTATTTAAATAGCTAGGTGAAGTAATAGCATTTTATGTAAGAAAAATGAAATTTTTCATTGATAATTTTCAAATATGCCTGCTGGCACGGTAAAGTTCGAAAACATTATAACTATTTTTTATTAATGTAGTATAATAACGTATATTTTATACACCCAAAGGACACTTTTCATAAAAATGGGTTTTGATATGTTTTAAGCACTTTTTGCAATAGCCGCGATTTAATGGTGTCCCGTTACGAAAATAGTATAAATGTTGTAATAGCGAATTTATTACTAGCTTTAGAAAAATGATTTTCAGGATTCTCTTAGTACTCGTGGAGACCTTTCTTCCAACATATGGGTTACCTTGATGGACGCGTTATCTTAGGCGTTACAATGGGTGCGTAGATTTGGTGTCCCGTTACGAAAATTTTAAAGTCATTCATAAGTGGATAAATAAGTGTGGTTTGATCAAATATTTAACCAAAAATCTGTAACCGTGATGAAATGATATTACAGGGTGTATATATTTTCATTGTCCTTCTTGGTGTAACGCCCCTACTGAAACAAAGCCCACTTCTCAGCTCTCCACGAAAACTACGTAAACAAAAGGCAGGTATACTGGTGAATCAGTATAAAAAGTGATGTTTTACTAAGTTTTGTGATGACAGCATACTCTTTAAAAGCTATAACCTTTTTAACGTGTCCTATGAATTACCACCATGGTGTATAAAATGGTTTATAGAATCACAATAGAACGCTTTGAACTTGAAGATCCCGAAGTGATGGTTGGCGTTCCTTCTTTACCCCATTCATCACCGTATAATTTACTTTTATGACGACAAACATATTTTGAAGCTTATGTTCTTATTAAAAAAAAGTGAAAAATGCATCACGAAAATAGCGTAGCATTACTTTTTGTGATAACATAAATTAGTAACCTTTGTTTGAAAGTTTAGCGACCTCCCTCTTGTCGATTTGGTTGACAACTTTTTTTTCTTCTCGAAATCCGTTTGTTTGTATCATTACTGCTTGCCCTTAGCTTAATATCAACGGAAAGCCCCCATAATCCCATCCCCTCCAAAAAAAACTTTGTTCTCTCTAACCTCGACCAAACGACAAGTTCAACAGTTCCCCAAAACTAACATAGAATAAAAGAAAAATCTCCTTTAAAATGTAAAATTTATTTCAATGAAAATTGGCTCCTTTATTCCCAAGGCGCATGAGCCTTCCAATTAAGGATTAAAGCAACATGCGACATATGCTTGAAAAGACTGTGTTGGAAGAATGTACTATAGATATCATTAAATCTTCTTCGTATCATAATAATGTTGAATGTGTAAAAACCGAGAAGTCGTCCTCGATCAATCATAAATTGGTGCTTATTTATTACACTCAAATGGCCATGTAGTATCCGAAACCATTTCGGAGATATTCCGGATTGTACTGGGGTCAGGGGGTGGGGAAGGGATCTGTTTTGCCAAATGGCTAAAAGTGATTATTTCGTGTGTGTTCTGTATGAGGGACCCCCACGGAACCTGCTCCAGATGTTACGAAGCGGCCATATCAGTTGATACATACTTAAGGCGAAACTGGAAGCATTTCCTCACTTTTTGGGTTTTGATTTTTCATTAAATAACGAAGCAATATTTTCAAAATCGGTTTTCGTGCACAGGTAGAGTATGGATCAAGGTATCTTCTGATTTTTTTTTTGTTGTGGAAAATGTTTTTCGTTTTTGCAGAAACCATTTTTGAACAAAATTTCACAAAAAAATGGTTTCTGCAAAAACGAAAAACATTTTCCACCTCAAAAAAATTCAGAAGAAACCTTGATCCATACTCTACCTGTGCACGAAAACCGATTTTGAAAATATTGCTTCGTTATTTCATAAAAAATGCTTCCAGTTTCGCCTTAAGTCAATTTTTTCTATCCCATTCTTTCGAAATAAAGATTGATACGTCGCTCGGCATGTGTTGGTTACAAACCAGAAATGTTCCCGATGACACCCCGTGGAACCTGTGCTAAATGTTCCGAGGTGGCCATTTAGTTGATATCCACAGACAAACAGACGTAAAACCTAGAACAATTTTCGTGAAAATCATCGCCCAGTTCACACTACCATCACCTGGTGGAAATGTTTCACGAAACACTGCGTTGTGCAATATCGTCAACAGAAGGCGCTAGTGTTAAACGTCAAAAGCAAATAAAAACGGTGTGCCCGCCTTTGGTTGTGAAAGCGACAACTATGAAGATATAAAATGATCGTTAAAAGCATGTTCGATAGAAATTTCGCCAGTGTTACGTCTGTTTGTCTGTGGTCTATCGTTTCTGACTCAGTTATTCGAAATCATGACGATTGATATGTCGCACGGCATGTTTAGGTTGAAAGCCAGAAGTGTTCCCAATTACGCCCCGCGGAACCTGTCACGGGATTCCGGATGGGCCAACTGATTAAAATCTTGTTATAGCAGTTGTGTTTCACTATTCGCAACAAAAATGTTGTTGAAAATCGATGGTTCAAACACAACAACATACGAAATAATCACTTATAGCCATTTTGACAAACCCCTGACCCTAGCACAATCGGGAATATCTCCGGAATGGTTCCGGATATTGCATGGCCACTTGAGTATAATAAATAAGCTCCAATTCATGATCAATTGAGGGCCACTTCAAAAAAATCGGATGAAAATTGGCGAAATGCCAGCATTTTGAAAATGAGTTGTAGAGGGTCGAAAACGTGAAGGTTAAATAAAACTAGAAACAGATTCCCCAGGGCCCATTCCGATGGCCACCATAAGGCCAGAGTGGGTTTGAAGGACTATTGGTGTCCTGCCGGACAGCTACTATCTGTCTGAAAAATATTGCCGAAGACACCAACATTCTATCTAGCAAAGCATTCAATCTACGACTAGATGACTTTAGCCGTAACGGGACACCATTTGCAAAACAGTGTTTTCACGCGAGCGTAACGCTTCGCTCCCAAAACTAAATCAAGAATATTTCCAAAACTATACATTTCTCAGTAAAACTCACTTCGGCAATCTTGTTCACATCAACCCAAAGAAGAAATGTCTAGAAGATTCTATTATTCAAAACTTCATAATAGAGCTAATATACGCATTTCAGATTGAAAATTTTAAAAAGAAGATTTCTGCGATGGTGTCCCGTTACGAAATGTCACATGTTATATAAAGTAAATTGGAACCAAAACCCCATAGAACAAGTATTGCATCAGCAAGTACATCTAAAAAGCTTGTTATAAAACCTGTTAAACCATATGATCATGAACATCATAATTGATTGCAGACGTCATTTGTTCACGAAAGTTAGTTCCTCGCGGTGTCCCGTTACGCTGGAATGTGTCAAAAGACTAATCCGTTTAGGAATTGTCACATTCCAATTGGTTCCTGCTATATCGATAGGGTTTGGGGTATACACTCCTTCCTTCTATTCCTCCGGAGGCTGTTCCATTTTTCAAAGCCTAACTATTAACCGGCGCAGACAGGTGACCGATTTTTCTGGGTCCATCTCAGTTCACCTGCGATACCAACTTTGCCATTTACTATACTGGTTTTGAGCAGATGAGTTCTGAACTTTCCTCATCGTGAAAGTCTGATTGATTGATTTGTCTTTATTAAAGAGACATTGTGAGAGTCTGATCGTTTCCCGTTTTCTGCTCTACTGAAGTAGCCGTTTCCTCCGTTCGTTGCCTTCACGCATAAAAATCCGTTCCTGAAATCGTCCACTATCAATCACGATCTCTGGAACAAGATAGATTTCCATTTACGATTATACACCATGAACTAAAATCACAATAATGTGAACTTTGTTCTACGGTATAAACGTAACGCCTGCGATCTACGATTCCTTTCACAAAAAAGGGAACCTAGTTCACGGCGGAAGAAATTCTGTTCACAGAAACAGGAACCCAAATCATGGTACCTGAAACTTAATTCATGGTGTGCAAAACCACTCTGCAGAGAAGAACAAGAATCGTAAAAACGTGAAACTCGATCAGGATAGATAGATCAACGAGAAGGTTGTTCACGGCTTCATTCTTATGTTTATAAGCAATCACGGGAAACTGAATTTTGGTTCATTTTACCCGGGACTTTTTTTTCACTTTCAACTGGGAAAAACTTACGTGTTTTAAATATAATGCTGAATATTTCCCTGCAACAATAAAAAAAAATCCGCGCACCATCCGGTGCATCACCGGCATCACGAAACAGCAGCGGTGCGCTGCGGTGATCCCTTTGTCTACTTCTTATGTAAGTTGTGTGGCTCGTTGATTTCTGGGGAAATAATCTGCGTCGGAACAGCCAAATAACACTTTTAAGCATGTCACTTGTAATGCATGACGTTCGTTTTTCACAAAACAAGAACATTTATACTGAAACCAATGTTCAGAAATTAGAAATACATGGAACTTGTGATAACTGCTGTAAGCGCGAGCGTTATCAGTTATGACAGCGCGCGTGAATGAAATTCGCATTTTTATGAACAGATTCCTGAATTCAATTTCGAGGTTTCTCGATATTGTGATTTGAGTTCCTGCTTTTGGCTGCGTTACTAAATGAACTATGGGACTGAGATGGCGTGAACTGTGGTGCTAATTTTCAGATGAGTTATCACGAATTCTGGTTATTTGAGTCACGTTTATGGGAACTATAACATGATTTTGATCGACCAATCCGTTCCGTTATCCATGATTTTTGTTCAGCAATATCGGAACGGATTTTTTCGCGTGTTGGTTCCCCCTTCTTTACGTTGTTCTTGTGCTCATCGAAGTTGTGCTTCCATCTTTCAATTACTTCACAATAGATTCCTTTATTGTAAATGGACACCCGATACACAGCAAAAACATTCTTGTGATATCACATCATTTTCGCTGTACATCAGTCGCGTCGTAAAAGTGATGTACAAAATACATCCTTTTCACGCAGCAAATTAGCCGCCGCAGCTTAAAAGTGGGTCAAGCAATCGCTGGAACCGAATCGATTGATGAATCATATATAAGTAAAATCTTGGCATGGATGCGTACACTGATCCGTTGATTGTGAGGCATATCCCCGAGTTGTGTGCGTGTCTGCTCTGTTCGGTTCGTCTCTGAATATGCTGCTTGTTTTTTGAAAAACTGTCAATTTTGCATTTTTGATATCGTTATACGTTGTTCCTGTTTCGTTACGAGAAGTTTTTCCTCAAAGAATACAAAGCAGATCATAAACGCGTTTTTAAAAGCCTCAAATTTCGTTCTAAGAACACCTTCCACCAACGAATCAATAACCCGCTGAGTTATCGCCATCCTTTAGCAGCCTTTGTTCATCGCAGTGTGTTATCTGGTGTGCAACTGGTAATCGCATCTAATAGGGTGCACCAAATTGCACAATAATGGATCATTGTCACGCATGCAAGGTAGAATTTCGTGTGGAGGATATTGTTGTGTCATGTGAATTATTCTGCGAGGATCGACATAGCTTCCATGCAAGATGCGTAGGTTTGACATACGATGAGAGTTGCGCTTGCTTACATAGCAATATTGTATGGATGTGTGATTCTTGTAAGCACACGATCGAAAACGGACGCTATCGAAGATCTCAACCTGAATCGCAAACAAACGAATTAGCAACGAAGAATGACGTCAGTTGTTTGAAGACCGAGGTAGAACGTATCTAAAAGATAGTTTCTCAGTTGGCAACAAATGCTTCATTATCATCGGTGACATCGAATGATTGCGTGCCACATCCTAATACTACAAATACAGCTGCTTCGACTTCTTCGCCACTATCCTCAACAAAAATATCCTATCAACACTCTGATGCTGTAAAGGACTCTGATGTACAATTATGTATTCATATCGAATATACAACGAAACTTGTTAATCAAATATAAAACTAGATAGATAACTAGCCTTAGTGGAGACACAGTGTCCAGGGTTGTTAAGAGAAGGGTGGAAAAAATCCGCGCCAAATCCGCGCGAGCTTAATTTAAATCCGCGCCAAATCCGCGCGATACTAGAAATGAATTCGCGCCAAATCCGCGAGAGCGTGAAGGTATTTTTTTTTTCTTTCTTCACGTTATTGAAAAAATTTATTAAATCCATTAAACTGGAATGGACTGCTGGATGAAGAATAAACTTTTGATTCGTAAATCAACACAACTCATGCTTTCTGAAAGTGAGTTTGAAGACGTTTCGGCAAAACTTTCGTTATTTTTTTTCCAAAAACATTTCTTAAAGATCCATTGGGCGATTTTTGAAAAGAATTTTCTAGACAAAATCTCAGGAGAAACATCCCAAGAACTAGGTAGTGCATTCGTGGAAAAAATACTAAAAAAAAAAGTGAAGAAATTTTATAAGAAACTGAAAAAAAATCTTTGAAATAAACAGAATGGAACTTTCTTGGCTTTCTTTAAGTATTACTGAATATTTTTGGAGACAGTAACCCGAACATTTTTTTAAAGAATTTTTAGAAACCAGTATGAGTTTGAGAAGGATACTCATTAAAAATTCTCATAAGATCACTTCGAACATTTTTTGAGTAATGTCTTAGTATGAATGAATCTTCAGTGAGGAATTTTCCAAGGAGAATACTTGGCAAAACCTGAGAAAACGTCCCTTAAAATGAGTAATCTCATTTTATTTTATTGATGCACAAGGGGATCATGGGGCCAAGTCTCCACTGCAAGTCCAAGAACTCACATCGTCCATAATACACCGTGGAATTTGGGAGTAGGTATTGCAACCTATTTAGCCATGTGGCTTTAAAGTTTTGCGTGGCCTTAAGGATGAGGAAAGGTGGGAGATTGATTTTGCGAATTGAGCTGTAAAAGAATGTGTTGTTAATTAAATTGTCAACATTATTTACCTTTGCGTATTTTCACACAAAATGGACAAATTTGACGATCAAGCACCAGGTTCAGTGAACTAGCATAAACAGCTCTTCTTGTGATTCTTGATCTTGTGTCTTCAATATTGAAAGCTTGGTTAATAATATTTTTAAAAAATAGAAGGATAAATTGTGTAACAACCTCCTTCCTTATGGAAATAGAAATCAAACAACAAAAATGAGCCGTGACGCTTCTTCGTTTGATCACGAAAAGTATCGGTTCTTTTTGGCACCACGAGTGTGCATCTTTCTCTGTAGAGTAAAGATACATTTAAGCCCCGAGACCTGACAGCAATCAAGCTGATCACAAGGTTGTGCCTCTGCCCAGAGGAAAACGTCCCTTAAAATGGATAATCACTGGAAAAATCCTAGAAGGACAATGTTGACAATTTTCAAGATTTACTTGCTGGAGTCCTTTGAAATTCCTACAGGGTTTTCCTGGATTTTTTAGGAGTTTCTCCAAGAATTCCTGCAGTAATATATCCAGGAATGCCGACAGAGATCCCCCAGAGTTTTTCGCCAAAGTTTTTACTAGCAGTTTCCTCTAGGATACCCTTCAAAAGATTTTTTCCCGAAATAATCTAGGGATTTATCTAGAAATCTCTTCAAAATATATAGCTGGTGCCTTTCGAAATTGTACCAGTAACTCGGGCAGATTACTATTACCCTTTCGGCTTCCGATAAACGGATATCTTTCGGATATTACATTCAAAGGAACACCGCCGATACGTTACGTCTGGGACGAATGTGGACTATGCAGTGGGCTCATACTTACGATAAAACGGAGCATAGTTAATTCCCAGAAAAGGCGCAATATAGCGACCTGTTGGCCTATTCCATTGGGCCAGCGCGCGCATCTATCACCCTAGCCTCTACCTTGCGCGCAATCCCGCATGCAAGAACGGGGCATGCTAGAACCAAATGACGTTGGAGTGACAGGTATTCGACCTGTCACCAGGTGAGTCAGGACAGAAGGAAAAAAACAAATGTAAACTGAATTCCACGATAACGTGCAAGTGCAATTTGTATTCTAAATTATACTTAAAACTTATGTTAATACTTTCTAAATTGAACTTAAACCTAGTGAAAGTTGAAACTACCTTAAAATCTACTATTTACACCCAAATTGGTAAGATTATTTATGCTAAAAAGGGGATAAAATCCATCTAAACTATGCATACATACTAGATAACCGTAACCTAGATGGTGGTGAATCTGGCTCTCTCTGTGCTACTCCCAGAGCAACCTATACTACCAAAACCGGTAAGGCATAAATTGATAGAAGATCTTCGAAATCATAAAACTACTTACATTATATTTATTAGGACTTACCGCTAAAACTCGACCTCGAAACATCGAGAACACAAAGGGAAACTAAACGTAAGTAGGCTTAAACAATGTTGAATTCACGATTTAATTACATATATACATTTATTGAACCACCTGATAATGATATACAGGGGTTCACAAAACAACTTTCGCGTATCACGCGATATACATATATAATGAAACTGTAACAAGAAAATGTGTAACTAGATAAGACTATTTATATTCCCATTAGGAAAATTATATTCTCCACACACGACGGAACGCGTGTTTGATTCATTTCCGTACCGGAGAATAATAATTTTGGAAATTTCCCGTTGGACCAAATCCAACATAATATAATTTTCGTTTATTACACGAAATCGGTTCGCGAGAATGTCAAGTCGTGGTGCGAAGTCCGACGGAAAGAGTAGCAAAGCGAGTGGTAGAAGTGAACGGAAGAAGCCGAAGGATGGTGAAGTGGTTGGTGAAGTGACCGGCGAAAAGGAATGTGATGTGGTAGTGGTGGTGGACGAAACGGAGAACGTCGATGAGGGCTCTTGTAAGAGCTGTAGAGGACCTGATACGGAAGAGATGGTGCAGTGCGACAAGTGCGACGGATGGTATCACTACGATTGCGTAGGAGTTATGGAGGAGGTTGCAGATAATAGCTGGAGCTGTACCAATTGCAAGACCGCAACATGGAACCAGCGATCAACGACAACCTCAGACAAGGACCCATCGTCAAAGGATACCAGCAAGGAGTACTCACCCAAACCTTCTTCAACGCAGAAGAAGACCTCTACAGTGGAGCCAGTGATTCCAGCGAGCAGGACTGGAGAACTACCAAGCACGGCTACAGCCGGACTCCAACCCAGCAATCCGACGGATCCGTCACTGCAGAAGACGAAATCAACTGGAAGGAAGCTGTTTGTTCCGTCTGTGGACGGACTACCTACGATCGAGTTTGAAAGGGCATCGTCGGTGGTATCCAGCTCGTCCTCTCAAAGGTCCGCGCGAAATCGTGCCAAGCTGCAGTTGCAACGGCTAGAAGAAGAGCGGGCTTTCGAGGAGAAACAAGAAGAGCGACGTCGGGCTGCTGAACAGCAAGAAGCGGAGAAGCACAAGGCGTTCCTGGACAGGAAATATCAAATCCTGGAGGAACTAGCCAGTGAAGGAGGATCCAGTCGCCGTTCAGGCAGCAGTAGTTACCCTCGGAGCCAGGTAGAAAAGTGGATCGAGAAGGGATGTCGTTCGACGGCGGCGCAGCAGTACGATGACCAGTCTTCACTGTTAGAGTGTGATCGACAAGACCAAGTACAAGCACGGCGGGATTTCAATAGACAACGACAAGTCGAAAAGAATCCAGCACAGCTAGAACGGGGTCGACAAGATCAGCCACAAACACAGCGAGAGGAAAATCGACAGCAAACGGCAGCCTTCAGAATGTCGAAATACTTCAACCCAAATATCCAAAAACAGTCCACGAGAATTCAGCCGGCGCCGAGTCAGCAACCGAGAACGCTGGCGAATTCAACGACTTTTGCCCAGAATACAGGCATTTTAGGTCAAAGCTCTCCGATGGACGCAGATCAAGACGACGACGACCTATTCCAGCTTTCACGATCACAAATCGCTGCAAGACAAGCGGTTTCCAAGGACTTGCCGTCATTTTCCGGCAATCCGGAGGAATGGCCGATCTTCTTATCCATGCTGAATAGTACGACCGCTATGTGTGGATTCACGGAGGAGGAAAACCTTGTCCGACTGCAGAGGAGCCTAAAGGGAAAGGCCTACGAAGCAGTGAAGTGCCGACTGATGCATCCGGGCAACGTAGAGGGCATAATCAACACCCTGAAAATGCTGTACGGCCAGCCAGAGATCATCATACACACGCTCATTGGGAAGATCACTGCTCTACCGCCGATCCGAGAGGACCGCCTTGAAACGTTGGTGAACTTCGCCGTCAACGTCCAGAATTTCTGTGCTACAGTCGACTCTTGCGGTCTGGAAGAATATATGTACAACGTTACTCTCCTGCACCAGCTGGTTGCCAAGTTGCCGCCATCGATCAAGCTTAACTGGGCCCAACACCGGAAGACCCAACCATTGGTCAACCTAGCGACCTTCAGCGAGTGGATCTATTCGCTAGCCGAAGCAGCAAGCTCGGTAACGTTCCCGGTAGAAGCACTACAGACGAAGCCGACGCAGAATGACGCTCGTCGGAAAGGAAAAGGCGAAGCGTACCTAAATGCACACTCCGAAACCCCAGCGAAGTCTGACACAAGTACCAAATCGACTCCGAAATGGACACAAGCGTCCGCAGCTACAGCAGCGAAAGAGGGCTGTCCAGTCTGCAAAGGAGCTTGCAAATCCGTCGACAAATGCAAGCGTTTCATGGATTTTTCGAGGGATTCCAAATGGGCTGTCATCCGAGAGTTCGGACTTTGCCGAACCTGTCTTCGCCAACACAAAGGACTGTGTAAAGCTAAGCCGTGCGGTAAAAATGGATGCACCCTCAGACACCACGAGTTGCTGCATAACGAGCAGAAGCCTCAACAGCCACCTACCGGCCCAGCGGCTGGCAGTCCGAGTTCTCCGCAACCATCAACGAGTGGGGCTGATCTGGGCTGCAACACACACCAAACGGTTTCAAGCGCTGTCCTGTTCCGCTACCTTCCGGTGGTTCTATCCGGACCGGAAAAGACGATTCATACCTTCGCTTTCCTCGATGAAGGGTCGGGAGCAACGCTGCTGGATCAAGATCTCGCCGACGAACTACAGCTAGATGGCATCTCTAGCCCAATATGCCTTCGCTGGACGGGCGGCACCGAGCGGTGCGAGAAGGACTCGTGTAAAGTACGGCTTCAAGTCGCTGGACGATATGAAGGGGCAGAGAAGTTCACTCTAGAACAGGTGCAAACCGTTACCGAGTTGCTACTACCACGGCAAACCCTAGACTTCACCGAACTGAAGCAAACGTACCGCTACCTAGAAGGATTGCCTATTTCGTCATACCACAATGCACGTCCTCGAATCCTGATAGGAACGAAGCATGCGCAGTTGGGCTTAACCCTCAAGAGCCGAGAGGGAAAATTTGGAGAACCAATCGCCACCAAAACGCGCCTAGGCTGGACCATTTGTGGCAATTTGGGATCCGGAGACGCACCGAGCATGTTCCACTACAGTTTCCATGTTTGTTCGTTGAACGGACAGTCCGACGATGATCTGCATCAAGCGATGAAAGACTACTTCTCGATCGACAGCCTGGGAGTTAATAGTTCGTCAAAGCCACTTCTATCGGCCGAAGATGAGCGAGCAGAGACACTGTTGAAATCTCTTACACGCTTCGCTGGCGACCGCTACGAGACCGGATTACTCTGGCGTTATGACAACGTCCGTCTGCCTGATAGCCGGCCAATGGCTCTTCGTCGTCACCGATGCCTGGAGAAACGCATGGCAAACGATGCTCACCTTGCAGGAGCCCTGCAGCAGAAAATTTCTGACTACACCGCTAAGGGTTACATCCGCAAGCTTTCTCAGAATGAAGTCGAGCAGCAATCTGCCCACGCCTGGTACTTGCCAGTCTTTCCTGTGACAAACCCAAACAAACCCGGGAAAGTCAGAATAGTGTGGGACGCAGCGGCCAAAGCTCATGGAATTTCGTTGAACTCCGTTCTTCTAAAGGGCCCTGACTTGCTGTGTTCGCTGCTTGGAATTCTACTACGTTTCCGGTTACACCCTATTGCAGTGACGGGCGATATCCGTGAGATGTTTCACCAGGTGAAGATTCGTCGAGAAGATCAGAAATACCAATGCTTCTACTGGACGGACGAAAATGGTGAGCTGATGATCTATGCCATGACGGTGATGACTTTTGGAGCATGTTGCTCCCCAAGTAGTGCGCAGTACGCCAAAAACGTCAACGCGGATCGATTCATCGGGAGCCATCCAGAGGCGTGTGAAGCCATCACCAAATCGCACTACGTCGACGACATGCTGATCAGCGTCGCCACAGAAGAAGAAGCGATCCAGATATCCAAGGATGTTCGGTACGTCCACGCGCAGGGCGGTTTCGAGATCCGCAACTGGATCAGCAATTCCAGAAGAGTTGTGGAAGCACTGCAGGAGCAGAATGGAGAAGAGGAGAAAAGTCTGGACCTGTCAACGGAGCTGGCCACCGAGAAGGTTCTAGGCATGTGGTGGGATACGAAAGCTGACGCCTTCACCTATAAGGTCGGGTGGAACCGCTACGATGCGAAGTTGCTGACGGGTGGCCGACGTCCTTCAAAGCGGGAGGTGCTTAGAGTGCTGATGACCATATTCGATCCGCTCGGCCTCATTTCCCACTTTCTCGCCTACCTGAAGGTCTTACTCCAAGACATTTGGCGTTCTGGCGTCGCCTGGGATGAAGAAATCGACGGTGATACCTTCAAGAAATGGCAGCTCTGGCTGAGCGTTTTACCGCAAGTGGAACAACTACAAATTCCACGATGCTTCTGGCCCAGTCACGTTATCGATACAGCGGACGATGTGCAGCTCCACACATTCGTAGACGCCGGAAAGGATGGAATGGCAGCCATGTGCTTCCTGCGGTTCGTGAAAGATGGAGCAATCCACTGCTCCCTCGTTACGGCTAAAGCAAGAGTCGCTCCCCTAAAGCTGACGTCGATTCCACGTCTGGAGCTACAAGCAGCCCTCATTGGGACACGCCTTTCGAAGACCGTGCTAGATGCGCTGTCCATTCGAGTTACTAAAAGGTTCTTCTGGAGTGATTCCAGTGACGTCCTCTACTGGATCAAGTCCGACCACCGACGCTACAGTCAATTTGTCGGTTTCCGTGTCACTGAGATCCTGGAGTCCACTGAACCCCAAGACTGGCGATACGTACCCAGCAAACTCAACGTAGCCGATGATGCGACCAAATGGGATGGCCCGCCGGATTTGTCCTCCAGAAGCAGGTGGTTCCGAGGTCCGGATTTTCTTCGGGATGGTCCTGAAAGGTGGCCGACATCTTCCGTCCGCCATGAGCCAACGAATGCCGAGCTACTGACGAGCTTGCTGGCTCATTACACCCCGCCGGAGCCGATCATCGTCGTACAAAACTTCTCCTCCTGGAAACAGTTGCAGCACGTCATGGCACGAGTACTACGCTTTGTTGCTAACTGCCGTCTCAAATCGCAACATAAGCCGAGTTACATTGGCCCTTTCACGAACGGAGAACTCCTCGCCGCTGAAGCTCGGCTGATACATATCGCACAGCAAGACGAGTACTCGCGAGAACTCCACACTCTACAAACCACTGAGCTGCTCCCCAAATCCAATGCGTTACACAAGCTCCTTCCGTGGATTGACGACCGCGGGATTATGCGAATGAGGACACGGATTGCCGCGTGTCAGTACGCAACCGAGGATGCCAAAAGTCCCATCATCCTCCCAAGAAACCACCACATTACCACCCTGATAGTTCACCACTACCACAACCGATACCACCATCAGAATCACGAAACAGTGATCAACGAGCTGCGCCAAAAGTACCAGATCGCTCGTCTGCGGACATGCTACGCCCAAGTTCGCCGGAACTGCCAGCGATGCAAAAATGAACGGGCAGTGCCGAACATTCCAGTTATGGCCGATCTACCTCCCGGCCGCCTAGAAGCATTTTCAAGGCCATTCACGCACGTTGGCATCGATTACTGCGGTCCTATCGAAGTTGTTGTTGGCAGACGGCACGAGAAGCGCTGGGGAATGTTGGCGACATGCTTGACCACCCGAGCGATACATATCGAGCTCGTCAACTCACTCAGCACCGACTCTTGCATCATGGCGATCCGGAATTTCGTCGCTCGTCGTGGTCAGCCTCGAAAGATCTACAGCGATCGCGGTACAAATTTCGTCGGGGCGAACCGGGAACTCCAGAGACTTCAAACTGTGATCAACTACGACGAAATGATGCGAGAGTTTACGACTGAGGAGACCGAGTGGGTATTCAATCCTCCACTAGCACCGCACATGGGCGGTAGCTGGGAGCGGCTAATACGTACCGTAAAAAGCAATCTTATGGCAATCTGTTCTACAAAGACGCTCACAGACGAAGTCCTGCGAAATCTGCTCGCCGAGATTGAAAACGTCGTAAACTCTCGGCCTCTTACGCACGTTCCGCTAGACAACGATTCCGCCCCAGCCCTCACCCCAAACCACTTCCTGCTCGGTTCATCCTGTGGCTCGAAACCGCTGGTCAACTTGGATGACAGTGCCCGTACTCTGCAGCAGAACATGACCACTTCACAGATCCTGGCAAACAGGTATTGGAAACGTTGGGTAGCCGACTACCTTCCGGAGATCACCCGCCGATCGAAGTGGTTCCAGCCTGTAAAACCTATCGCTACTGGAGATGTCGTCATCATCGTCGATCCGAGGACACCACGGAACTGTTGGCCAAAAGGAAGGGTCATCGCAACGACACCCAGCCGAGACGGTCACACGCGATCAGCGACCGTGCAGACAACCACCGGAATCTACGAGCGTCCCACAGCAAAGTTGGCGGTTCTAGATGTCCAGCGCGTGGAGCAGTAAGCCAACCGGAAGTTGGCGTACCCTGGGGGACTGTTGGCCTATTCCATTGGGCCAGCGCGCGCATCTATCACCCTAGCCTCTACCTTGCGCGCAATCCCGCATGCAAGAACGGGGCATGCTAGAACCAAATGACGTTGGAGTGACAGGTATTCGACCTGTCACCAGGTGAGTCAGGACAGAAGGAAAAAAACAAATGTAAACTGAATTCCACGATAACGTGCAAGTGCAATTTGTATTCTAAATTATACTTAAAACTTATGTTAATACTTTCTAAATTGAACTTAAACCTAGTGAAAGTTGAAACTACCTTAAAATCTACTATTTACACCCAAATTGGTAAGATTATTTATGCTAAAAAGGGGATAAAATCCATCTAAACTATGCATACATACTAGATAACCGTAACCTAGATGGTGGTGAATCTGGCTCTCTCTGTGCTACTCCCAGAGCAACCTATACTACCAAAACCGGTAAGGCATAAATTGATAGAAGATCTTCGAAATCATAAAACTACTTACATTATATTTATTAGGACTTACCGCTAAAACTCGACCTCGAAACATCGAGAACACAAAGGGAAACTAAACGTAAGTAGGCTTAAACAATGTTGAATTCACGATTTAATTACATATATACATTTATTGAACCACCTGATAATGATATACAGGGGTTCACAAAACAACTTTCGCGTATCACGCGATATACATATATAATGAAACTGTAACAAGAAAATGTGTAACTAGATAAGACTATTTATATTCCCATTAGGAAAATTATATTCTCCACACACGACGGAACGCGTGTTTGATTCATTTCCGTACCGGAGAATAATAATTTTGGAAATTTCCCGTTGGACCAAATCCAACAGCGACCTAAACCTCGGATGAAAGCTTAAGAATCCATTTTTGAGCTATTCCTCCAAAGACTGAACGTCATACCTCCCAACATAAACAACAGTCGAAATTCGAAGGAATTGCTAGAAACAAATTTGATTTTTTTTTGAGAAACGAGAACTCGAAAGTTGAAAAAAGATGCACATCATACCCGCAATGGAATTGGAAGAATCGTTGCACAATTTCTTCAAAGAAATATTTTGAAGAGCTGATGAAATTCGTAAACGATTGCCGTTAACCAAAACGAAAACTTGCTTCAAATTCTTCACTAGTAGGATGTTAAGGTCAACATGACCCAGTCAGGCACGCTGAACGTACACTACGCTATCGTGGTGCAAAAATTCTAACATCTTAGGAGGGTTAAACAAATATTTACTTTTCATAATTTCTAATTCAAGTGCCGATAATCATTCAAATATTTCGCTATACACACTACAAAAATCATTTCCGCGCCAAATCCGCGCGAGGGCCAAATTCCATGGGTAAATCCGCGCCAAATCCGCGAAAATCGCGAAATCCGCGGAATTCGCGAAATCCGCGCTGTTGTAACAACCCTGAGTGTCGTATTGTGAACATTAGGTATCTGAGTAATTGTGAAGTAGTTTTTAGTGACTGCATGCGTAATGATGATTTCTATCCAGTTCACAGACAAACTAACAAAGCATCAAGGCCACGGGGGATTCAAATACATTTTCCCAATAGGAAAACTGTTTTACGACTAGCAACTCCATAACAGCTACTCAAAAAGCGGCAAATCGTTTGTCCAACTCCCACAATCACTTTGTTCGACCCGCGGGCAGTTCATAGTTCTTAAATTAGCGCGACATTGTTAATTATGATGCATTAAAATTCTCATAATTCACTTCGGTTTCTCTCAGCATGGGATCTGGCGTCCATAAACTCGCTTTACCAGTCCACATTAGGTTCTTTCTAGCTATAAAAAAAAACAAACCCGCGACCCACGAGAACATGTACCTACCAGTTGTTTCGGAGGACTGGTTTAGTTGTTTATTGTTTCAGGCCAAGCCTCCGTTGCGCACTCTCGTTTATCCGATATAGAGGCATAATAAAGAAAAGCAAAGCGGCCCAGCCTATACCCGGCAAAAGGGCTCCATTTACAGCTGAATTGAGTTGATTAATGATAAAAAGAAGTGTTATTTTATGAACTTTTGCTGGAAAGAGCATTTCAATGCCCTGACCGAATTCGAAGTTTTAGCTATTCCCGGGTAGAGGTCAAGTACCTACTGACGATCAAAACGTTGGTATCTCAATCAAACCCATATCACATTTTGATCTCCGTATCTAAATATGTTTTGAGCTTTTTTCTTCTACTCGGAATATTATAGAAATTAAATTGTCATCATGTGTTCTAAAAAATATCAAATGATTTTTTGTTATTTAGTCCAAGGTAAATTGGAAAAGAGCAATCCTGAAGCTTTGAGTGTAAATTCAGAATATGGATACTCTCGTAACCCCTTAAACAATCCAATCGAGGGACTAGGCAACTACGTAAACACTACATATATTGATTATCCAAAGAGTGTTGCTGGTCAGAAGAAGGCAACCAGATGAAACGAGACCGGGCAGGGGATTAATCGGTGCACGCACGCATTTTTGTTTTGTTTCGGACTCGACACGCAGTTTCTGTAACTGAATAACTCGTATGCCAGCAGTAGTGAAATCGAGGGGCGCGCGCACACAAAACAATTTATCAAACGGTTTGCGGCCCTAACAATAATGAGTAATAACAATGTAAGAATAATTCACAGTAAGATATGGTCGGCTGGCTGCCGGAGACACAGTCTCACATTGCTGGTGGATTAATTAATATCTGTGGATCGGCAGTAGGGGGAGATCGACCGACACTGCAGCACTGGGTAGGAAATTTGTTTGACTGATCGTAAACGCTTAATGAGAGAGATACTATAGCGTAGTCAGTTGTAACTACAGTGTTGAGCTAAACAAATTATACACTATACAAAATCTTTCGGAGACTTTAAACTTAGATATTAGTGAATCGTATTAACCTTCCAAATGCATCATGTTGGGAACTGCTCACTGACGTAGTGCACGGTTTGGGTAAAAAATGACCCCAATGAATAAGGTTAAGGCAGCGACAAAGGATCACAGATCCGTAGAACCTAATGTTTATAAAAAAATGTTGTATGATTGAAGGACCAATGCAAGTCCTTGATGAACCCATGAAAGTACTTCTAGAAGAATACCAAAAGCAACTCCTGGAGGAATCCCTGGAAAAATTGCTACTGGAATCACTACAAGAATTTCAGGAAGAGCCACTGAAGGGATTCCTGGAAGAATCTCTGATAAAACACCTGATGAAATCAGAAATGGAACTTCTAGAGAAAACCTTGAATAAACTACATAAAGAACCCTTGAAGAATATCTAAAGGAACCACTAAAGGAACTTCTGTAGGAATCCCTGATGAAACTCTTAAAGAAATCACTAATGGAACTTCTGAAAGAATCCCTAAATGAATTCCATGAGAAACCCCTGAAAAAATCCTGGAGGAATCTACGCAGAAACTTCTGGGGGCACCCCTGAAGGAAATCGTGGACGAATCCCTAAACGAACTCCTGAAAGAACCTCTGAAAAAAACTTATGAAGGAACCCATGGGAAAACTCTTGGAAGGATTCCTGAGTCAGTTTTTCTGGATAAATCCCTGAATAAACTAAACCCTGAAAGAATCTATAAAAGTACTTGTGGAGGAATCCCTTAAAGAACTTCTGGACGAACCCTTAAATGAGCTCCAAGAGGATCTCCTGGATGAATTTCTGAAAGAATTTCTGGAGGAACTTCTGAAACAGTCCCTGATGGAAGTCCAGGAGGAATCACTGTTAGAACTTCTGAAGGAACCACTAAACGAACTTGTGGAGGAATCCCTGAATGGACACCATGAGAAATTCCTGAAAAAAAAAACTCCCGAAGGAATCCCTTAAGGAACTTCTGTATGAACCCCTAAAGGAAATTTTGGACAAAACCTTGAAGGAACTCTCAGAAAACTGCTCCGTGATTAGGAATGTGGTGTGCAAGTGTAGGCCTTAGAGAACACAAACGCGATCGTGTTGGGAGATTGTACTCCAATCAAAGCCCAATTGATGATGTTCAACAAGGGTTGAAGCTCAATGATAGGGGAATTATCTAGAGACAACGCCCGGCTATGGAAGTCCGCGATGCAGGAGAAGTATGAGGCGCAGATGCGAAATGGAACCTGAACTCTCACGGATCTCCCGGCAGGAATTGGTTTACAAAACCAAACTCGACGTGGAAGGAAGACCAGCTCGTCACAAGGCTAGGTGGTAGTCAAAGGACATTCGTAGAATATGAAGAAACATATTTCCCTGTCAGTGACGTAGCCACGGGAGAGGGGGGGTCACAATTTCTAGATTTCCAGTATAAAACGCTTTGTGACGAAAAAAATGGCGGAAGCAACTGAAGGATGATCTGACAAGTGAGTTCCTGATGAAAAACATCGATCCAACCAAGCACTTCTTGGGGATGCATGTAACGAGAAGCCAAGTGCAGATTTCCATCGATCAGGAAGTATTTGTGGAGACCATACTGGAGCGGTTCCAAATGGCCAAGAGCAACACTGTTGCGACACCATTAAATCCGAACGACAAGCTTACCAAAGAAATGCAGCTAACCGACGATGAGACCGAATAAATAAATGGTGTTCCGTACAAGGAGGCCGTAGGATGTCTGATGTGCCTGGCGCAGTGCACAGCACACGTCTGGTTCAATGTTTTGTGCCGGTTCAATGAAAACCTCGGAGAAACGCATTGCAACGCCGTCAAACATCTGCTGAGTTACCTGAGAGTCACCACGTGGGTGCGATCGTCCGACGATGGAACTTGGTGAGTTCTTTCCGATTGATTCTTCGTACACTATGTCGTTTTGCGGCCATGGCCATACATCTTTGAAATATTCTTTATTGTTACCATCCTATCATCTCTCGCAAACTGTTTCAAGTCTGGACGTTTGCTAAAATAATGATAGGGTTTATAAAATAAACATGCTTGCAATCACTCTACCAGGTGTGTGGTGATGAGAACGAATACAAATTGCATTTTTCGTGTACAAAAAAGAACAAAGGCTACACACGTTCACTTCATAAGTGATGGTCATGGGTTCGATCCCAGCCCCAGCACTTGAAGTTGCCCTTCCTTCCGAGAGCGTCTGACACCTGACCCTCTGCTCTGAGCTATCGGCTAACCTCAACTAATAATGGACCCCCAATCGGACTGCAAGCCACACATCAACATCCTCGTGCTCATCATTCTATCATGGACATGGTAGAAATTTGACAGCAGCGCAAAAGGCAACCAGTTTAGTATAATAGAATTAGAATACAATGCATTTAGGCGCTGTACAAAGTGTAAGTGCAGCTGCCAATTGGAATCGCTCACGCAGTGCCCTAGTGGACAAAAGAGCTGTAAATTTGGTTAAGTGGTTGAAGAATATAAACATTATTTGAGAAAACCAGTAGTGTCCCGGAACCAGTTCAGGGTGTCCCACCGGAAGTGGTTCAATGTAGAAGGCAAGCAAACTCCTGGATGCGGCACATAAAATAGCTGGTTTTTTGATAAACTGAAAAAAGGTCAGCAAGAATATAGTCTCCGACTACATCTCAAACTACAGGTAGTGTCCCAGAACCGGTTTAGGGTTTTCCGCCAGAAGTGGCAAAATGTAAATGTGAACCAAACCCATACATGCGGCACTGACACATAAAATAGCGATTTTTTCGGTGACCTGATGAATTGATTGATTGATTTATCTTTATTTGAGAGACTTTCAGCCCTTGGCTGGTTCGTCTCTTACCTGATGACTGGTTTGCTAGGAATTAGTCTCAGATCACATTAAAGACTACCAGTAGTGTTTCAGAACCGATTCCGGGTGTCCCGTTGGCATCAGTCGATTGAAGAGATGAACCAAACTCATGCATGCGACACATCAATTTGCGGCTTTTTAAGATATCTGAACAGTGAGCAAGAAACTAGTCTCAGATCATTTCTAGGACAATCGGTACCGGTTCCGGGTGTCCCGCCGGAAGTGGTAAAATGTAAAATTAAAGAATACCCTTGCTGCTTATGTATTACAGAGCAGCGTTTTTGATAACCTTACGACGGTTAGTAAGAAAATAGGCTTAGACCATTTTCGGGACAACCTGTAGTGTCCTGGAAGCGGTTCTGTGTGTCCCACCGGAAGTTTTCAAATGTAAAAGTCAAACAAACCCATCCATGCGATACATGAAATCGCGGCTTTTTATGTAACCTAATGAACGCTAAGCGATGAAATAGTCTCTTACCATATATGGGACAATCGATAGCGTCGTGGAATCGGTTCCTGGTGTCCCACCGGAAGAGGTCAAACGTAACAGTGAACCAAACCCACGCATGCGGTGCATAAAATTCCGGCTTTTCCGATAATCCAATGACCAATTATCAAGAAAATAGTCTCAGACCACATTGAGGACTACCGACAGTGTTCTGTAACTGGTTCCAGGAGTCTCGTCAGAAGCGATCAGATGAAAAAGTGCACCGAGCCACATCAAACCACGGTTTTTTTTTTGGTAATTTATGAAACGATTAGACTCAGAATACATTTAAAACTACCGATAGTGTTCCTGAACCGGTTCCGGGTGTCCCGCGGAAGTTTTCAGATGTAGCCAAACCCATGCTTGCGTTACATCACATTGCAGATTTTTCGATAATCTGATGAACAGTTAGCAAGAAAGCCTTCTCAAACCACATTTGTGATTATCTACAGTGGTCCGGAACCGGTTCAGAGTGTCCCGCCGAATTTGGTCAGATATAATTGCGAACCATACCCATGCATGTGACAACAAATTCAGTATTATCAGGACTCGAGAACACTTCGGCCTACGTCGATGGAAAAATCATGAGTACGTAATTTGAAGCGCTATCACCACTAGGTGGATGATTCTAGGTTTTTTAAGCACACGGACACTTGTAATGAATGCTTCCAGTGAGCTATTCGCTCTTTGCACGACACTAGACAACAGACTAGTATGTAACGCCCAATGGCACCGCCGAAGACTTTTCCTTACAACTGCGGCGGGAATCGAACCCTACCCTACTAGCCGCATGGTCACGCAGCCGCAATCCCACAAAAAGTTAAGGGCAGTGGAGTAGATTGTCGAATAAAGGAGACACACAGCAAATCACAAAGAAGACGTGCCAATTGTAATTTCTTCCATCTTGCACGGATAACGACATATTCTCGATTTTTTTTTGTCTGTGACAAAATAGAAGTTCAATTTTGTGTGTACTTTTCAACTCGTGAATAATCACAACCAATATCAAAATTGTTTGATGGTGGTTCTTCAACATCTATGGCATATTAAGGAACTGGATGGATGTTTGGTCTCCATGGAAAACTTAAAGATTTAAACGTGCGGTGTACGATCTTTATCATAGTAGGTTCAAGAAGTGTGAGTTATTTTGTCCACAACTGTATGCCATTTCCTGCTTAAACTGTACGTACTTGGACAACAGAGCGTGCTTCGCGTTGATTGTACCATGACAGATGATGAACAGTGGCCTGATAGTAAATTGCTAATTATATTAAGTTATTAAAATTAGGGCATCCGAGAGAAATTGTTGGGTTATCACCAGGGTTGTGCAGTTTCAGGATGGTCAAGGTCGAATGACACTCGCTCTAACCATCACTTCATACGACAAACACAGTCCATCAAAACATAATCGATTCACGCAAAAGCCACTCAAGCCAACCCTCGTTCAATGCAGAGTCAACCACATCCAACAGCAGCGATCGTCTCTTGTTTTCGAACCACACGATGAAACACCGAAGCGAGTTTTTGTTCTATGCTTTGCATTCTATTCATAGGGCGTGCTATGTTTGTGTTTGATGCGCCATGCAATACTACTTAACAAATTGACCCTCATCCTGGCATTTTCAGACGAGAGTCACCCAGCAGTGAGTGACATAGCTCTGCGTCGGAACGACGGTTAAGAAGCGTTCGGCTACTCAAGAGATTTGCAGAGAAAGAGCGTGGCGGCGGCAGCCACCGTATCAATGCGTTCGTCTCGAATGTGTTCGATAGCAACATAGAGACGGTCGTCTGTAGCGTTGATGGAGGAAGAAGGGCAATGTTGATGTTGCGGCTTTTTTGTGTTATGATGGTGATAATGCACAAGACTGGTTATCACACTGTGAAGCACTAGGTTATGATTTTAGAGAAAGCTGGTATTAGCATCACATAAAAACGATAAAATATGCACAATCAATACCAAACATCATTGGGGCAGGTTACTGCCTGTTGATGCACACACAACAAATAAACAAATAAACAAATGTACTCCACAGGCGTTTGACAGATGTTCACTTAATGTCCACTAGTGTGGGTCATCGGAACCGTTTTCTCAGATCAAAGCTTTTTTGGTCCCGTTTCGGGTCCTGAGTATCTGTGCAAAATTTGGGCACGGTCGGTTGCGTCTACACTTTGCGCATTGCAATTGAAATTTGTATGGGATTTTGTATGGGAAAATATACTTTTTTGCATTTTATTTTAGCCATAAATTGAAAAAGTTTGTCTGAATTTTTTTACCCGATACTGTAAAATGAAAGCCTAGGATGTTCTGAAAAACTTTGTTGAAGACCGCAAAGCGATCCGATGCTTATGAAAATAGTTATAACCAACGAACCGCATGCATGTGTTTATGTTTTAACACGTTAAGGAATAACAATAGCAACAAAATCATGCTGTTTCGGCAAGAAATGCCAACGCTATAACTTTTTTCATAAGCACACTTATTTGGGTCCTGAAATGGATTCAAAAAAGCTTTGATCTGATGGGATATCATTGAATTTTTCATTTTTTACCCTTCTTACACCCATAAGAAGGGTATAAATACCGCTCGAAAAACCGACTTTCGATCCGAGGCCCACAGGGCCGAGTCTCATATACCAATCAACTCAGCTCGACCAACTGAGCAAATGTCTGTGTGTGTGTATGTATGTTTTTTTTCCTTCTAAACCATAGGGGGATAAATCTGCTCATCAGACACCCTAACAGGAAGGTTAGGGTAGTGTGGGGATGAGGCCGTCTTCTACAGTGCCGGTAGAAGCCAGGACTACTCTCTCCTCGGCCCACTAAAACACATTCCTATGGTCGCCAAACCCTACGTCTCTCCGGAACCACCAAGAAGGTATTGCTTCAGAGAGGGGCTAGTGCATATCGCACCCTCAAGGTTAGCTGCCGTAGCCTAGCAGCAACGAACATCGATGACTCGCTCTGGAGAGTCCATCACGATAGCATGCTGGCGCTTAGCCAGTTTCCCGAGTGGTCCTCGCCACTCCCTTTGTCCTCGGAAGGCGGGCAGGGTCAACCCCGCCAGCGCCCTACTGCTGAGCGGACATCAAGAACTGATGCCCACGTGCAACCCGATCTGACCTGCCCGCAAAGGAAGGGTATCACTACCCTTCAGGCCCTATCAGATGCACCCGTAGGTTGCAGACAGCAGGATCTCACCTACCCCGACCCTTGCCGGGGACCCCTTTCCAACCGCGGGCTCAGATCCAACCCAGTAGACCGACGCCACGACAGCACCGCTACCGGGACTTCCTCTCCGCGGCCACTTAATCGCTGTAAGGGTCGATCTCGACCGCAGGGCACCGGTATGACCTACGAAGCCGACTTCGAACCCCTGGACCACCTCTTGTACTGCATCTGGACTAGCCATTCTCCGAGTCCACGCGCCACCTCCTCTGTAGCTCCCAGACGATATGGGTGATAGCCGTTGAAACGGCATTCCAGCTAATCTCATCCCTACACATTCTCTGGACCAAGTTGTCCGGAGTTGTGTCCTCCCCGCATGTGGCAAGCATGCGGTCACGCATTGTGCGAAAACGCGGGCACACGAACAAAACGTGTTCCGCCGTTTCCTCTAAACCATTGCACACTGGGCATTCGGGAGAATCCGCATGCCCGAAACGGTGTAGATACTGTCGGAAGCAACCATGACCTGTAAGGACCTGTGTCAGGTGGAATGAAACTTCCCCATGGCGCCTATTAATCCAACTATCTACCCTCGGTATCAACCTATGGGTCCACCTTCCTTTGGTGGAACTGTCCCACGCACGCTGCCATTTGACCATAGAGGCCATCCTGACAGTCTTGCGTATGCCTCTTGTGCCGCGCATTTCGAAGCACTCCATATCCTCACTGATAAGAATGCTGATGGGCACCATACCAGTAATGACACAGAGAGCGTCGTGTGACACGGTACGGTACGCGCTTGCAACCCTCAGACACATAAGCCTGTAAGTACTTTCCAGCTTCCGTCGGTAGCATTCAGTACTTAGCGCGGTACCCCACGCCGGGCCGCCATACCTAAGTATGGACGTAGCAACACTAGCCAGAAGCTTGCGCTTACTGGCGTACACCGCTGAGCTATTGGACATCATCCGGGACAGTGCCGCAATAGCTGTGGAGGCTCTTTTACAGGCATAATCAACGTGGCTACCGAAGGTAAGCTTATCGTCGATCATCACGCCCAAGTGCTTGACAGAGCGCTTCGACAGGATAGTGCATTCTCCTACACTGATCTCCGTCTGCTGCGCCGACTGCATGTTGTTAACAACCGTCACCTCTGTCTTGTGGTGAGCCAGCTCCAGTTTTCTGGACCGCATCCACGCCTCCACAACCTTGATCGAGTGGTCGGTAGTCAACTTCACCTCCTCGATCGTTTCACCGTAGACTTCGAGCGTAATATCGTCGGCAAATCCGACAATCACCACTCCCACTGGGTACTCTAACCTCAACACCTCGTCGTACATGACATTCCATAACACCGGACCCAGGATGGAACCTTGCGGGACTCCTGAGGTTATGTGAAAGCACTTCCGACCCACCTCCGTGTCGTATACTAGTACGCGATTCTGGAAGTAGCTTCCGAGAATCTTGTACAAGTACTCCGGTATCCCCAAACGCAAGAGCGCATCGGCAATAGCAGCCCAACTGGCGCTATTAAATGCATTCCTTACATCCAGAGTCACTACCCCGCAGAAGCGAATTCCCCTCCTCTTAGGCTCGAGTGCTTTCTCGGCGGTTTTTGTAACCGACAAGATAGCGTCTACGGTGGACCTCCCCTTCCGGAAGCCATACTGGTTGCTCGAAAGACCATTTACGCCCTCAGTGAACCGCAACATTCTATTGAGGATGATCTTTTCGAGCACCTTCCCCGCCGTGTCAATCAAGCATATTGGTCTATAAGCCGACGGGTCTCCGGGTGGTTTCCCCGCCTTTGGCAATAGTACCTGCCTCTTCCAAGCTTCTGGGAAAACTCCCTCGTCCAGGCATTTCTGCATAGCAGACCTGAACATCTCGGGAGCCTCTGCAATAGCTACTTTTAAGGCCAGGTTCGGAACTCCGTCCGGACATGGGGCCTTACCTACGCTAAGGGACTTAGCTATCCCCGCAAGTTCCACATCGGTGACCCTCTCCTCATCGCCAGCCCCAGTCCCCGGCTGTCCTACGAAAGGAGGCCAAGGACTAGGATCATGACGCGGAAAAAGTCCTCCAATGATCCCCTCCAATGATCCCCTCCAACATCTCTGGAGATTGCTCTGTAGGAGCCATCACACCTCTCGTCTTGGCCATAACGATCCTGTAAGCGTCACCCCATGGGTTCGTATTGGCACTCTGACAGAGACCCTCAAAGCAGGCCTTTTTGCTTGCTCTTATCTCGGTCTTGAGCGCGGCTTTTGCAGCGGCGAACACCACCCGCCGTTCGTTTCGCTCTTCCTCTGATCGTGCTCGCTGCATCCGCCGCCTAGCCCGTAGGCAGGCGCGGCGCAGGTCCGCAATCGCGTCGGTCCACCAGTAAGCCGGTGGCCTCCCATTTCTAGGGTGGACTCGCCTAGGCATGGTCGCATCACACGCACGTGAGAGCACCGCTACCAGCTCGTCGCCGTCTAAACCGATTAAGTTTCGCTCACGGCGGAGCGCTTCCCTAAATACCTCTTCGTCGAAGTATGATGTCTTCCACCTACGAGGGCTTGGCCTTGGCCTAGCCGCCTCTTCTTCTATCCGCTGTCTGCTGTTGTTGTAGTCGATACTGTAGCGAACCGCCAGGTGGTCGCTGTGAGTGTAGCCATCATCTACTCTCCAGTTCGGACTACTTGTTAGGCCAGGACTACAAAAGGTCACGTCAATAATTGACTCCGCTCCATTTCGACTATAGGTACTCTTGGTACCGACGTTAGCCAAGTCGACATCTAAGATGGCCAGTGTTTCTAGCAGGATCTGACCCCGCTGGTTCGTGAAACGGCTTCCCCATTCCACAGCCCAGGCATTAAAGTCACCCGCTATTACCACCGGCCTTCGCCCTGTTAGCACGGTCGTTAAGCGGTCCAGCATTTGCGTGAACCGCTCGATCGGCCACCGCGGAGGCGCATAACAGCTACAGAAGAAGACCCCGTTTACTTTGGCGACCACGAAGCCCTCATATGTAGTAGACACCAACTCCTGCACGGGGTATTTACCCGTCGTCCATATCGCCGCCATTTTCCTGGTCCCATCCGAGGCCCAGTTGCCGTTGCCGGCGGGTACTCGGTATGGGTCCGAAATGATGGCGATATCCGTCTCCCACTCAGAAACCGCCTGACAAAGCAGTTGCTGAGCCGCATCACAGTGGTTCAGGTTCAGCTGCGTTACCTGCACTGTGATTTGTTGCTTACTGCGGCTTTCTTAAAGGCCGGGCAACCTGGACCACTCATCGCATGTCTGTTTTTCGAGGTTTTCCCGGTACAGATCATGCAGATGGGCGGACTCGTGCAGCTTTGGGCCTTATGACCTTCAGCGCCGCATCGCCTACACAGTTTGCGCCTGTCGGGGCCTTTGCAGTCCCACGACTTGTGTCCTGGTTCCAGACACCTGAAGCAAACCTCAGGTGGCTCGTGGAATGTCAGGTGACATACACACCAGCCCACCTTAATACTCCCTACTTTAACGGACTTTTTAACGTCCGCCACAGGTAGCTGAACCAGAGCTATCTGTGGCCCTGCTGGCCCCTTCCGCAGCTTGACGGCTGTGGCGGCCACCTGAACATCGCACTGTTGCCGCAGTGCCGTGACGAGCTCTTCCGCTTCGGTGATCTCGTCTAGGTCTTTGACCTTCAGAGTCGCCTCATGCGTAAGAGCCCTCACCTCCACTCCATCACCAAGGACCTCTTCTGCCAGCCTCTTGTAGGCGGCGCCCTTGTGATCCTTCTCGCGCTTAAGCTCCAGGATCATTTCGCCCGTACGAGTACGTCTGATACTGCGTACGTCGGCTCCAAGACCCTCGAGCTTGGCGTCGCACCTCATCGCCTTCAAGACGTCCGAGTATTTCGACTGTTCGGTCTTGATGACGATAGCGTCACCTTTTTCGCGCCTGGCACCTGCCTGTGTATGTATGTGTATGTGTGTGTGTGTGTGTGTGTGTGTGTGTGTGTGTGTGTGTGTGTGTGTGTGTGTGTGTGTGTGTGTGTGTGTGTGTGTGTGTGTGTGTGTGTGTGTGTGTGTGTGTGTGTGTGTGTGTGTGTGTGTGTGTGTGTGTGTGTGTGTGTGTGTGTGTGTGTGTGTGTGTGTGTGTGTGTGTGTGTGTGTGTGTGTGTGTGTGTGTGTGTGTGTGTGTGTGTGTGTGTGTGTGTGTGTGTGTGTGTGTGTGTGTGTGTGTGTGCGTATGTTACAAAAAAAAGTCACGCACGTTTCTCAGCCGTCTGATATCCGATTTGGATTCTCTTACTTGCAAATGAAAGCTATAACATCCTAGTAGAACCCTATTGAATTTTATTACGATCGGACATTTGGTTACCGAGATATCTTTCGATGAGTACTTTGAAGTCATATACAGGGGATGGCCAAAATGTTTGGGATAGGCAACTTTTTTTCACCCACAAAAAAATTCAACATGCTGTAACTTTTCAAAGAGTGCATCAAAAAATCTCAAATTTTGACTGTTTGTCAACCTATTATATGTGAATCATTGGTACAAATTTGGGCTCGATTGATTAATTTTTCGCAAAGTTAGAACCGTTCGGGTAAAACACTATTTTTTAGACAACTCATTTTTGAACTGTCATATCTCGGAAACCAATGAACCGAATTGAATGATTTTTTTAACGTTTATCAACAATATATTGATACTCAATACCACGTTATGAAATGTAATATTTTCTCACGGCTAATTAAGTTATACCGGATAGAAATTCTTACCCATATAGAGGAAAATAAGTCAAATTTACAATACCACACAAAAAATACTAAATGTGTTCTTCCTTCAATCTAAATAGGCTCTAATATATCTGATTAGAGATAGCTTGAGAATAGAAGTGAAAAATCTTTGGATATTAACACTAAAATTTATTGACATTGATGTAAAAAAATGACATTTTTTCAAGAAAAATCCAAAAAGTGTCAATCCATGATAACTTTTTTCAACTATTAAAAAGTGCCTTTGTTTTAATAGTTTGTGAAGCATTCACATATTGTTAGTGTACGTTCAAAATTTCATTCAATTCGGTTAACTGGTTTCCGAGATATGACAGCTCAAAAATGAGTTGTCTGAAAAATAGTGTTTTACGAGAACGGTTCTAACTTTGCGAGATATTAATCAATCGAGCCCAAAATTTTACCAATGATGCACACATAATAGGTTGACAAACAGTCAAAATTTGAGATTTTTTGATGCGCTCTATGAAAAGTTATAGCTTGTTGAACTTTTTAGTGAGAGAAAAAAAAGTTGCCTATCCCAAACATTTTGGCCATCCCCTGTAGGTTAGCTTTTTGAGAGATTTTTGACATTTAGCATATTGATGAATATTTCAGCCATCTGTCAACCGGTTTGAGTTCTCTTGGCAGCAAATGAAAGCTACAACATCCTAGTAGAACGCTCTGAAATTTTATTTCGATTGGACATTTGGTTACTGAGATATCTTTCGAAGAGTACTTAGGAGTTATACAACTAAACTTTTTGAGATTTTTAACAAAGTGTATCAAACTAAATATCTCAGCCGTGTGTCAATCGATTTGGGTTCTCTTGGCACCAAATAAAAGCTACAACATCCTAGTACATTGCTCAGAAATTTTCTTAGGATTGGACATTTGGTTACAGAGATATCTTTCGAAGTGTGCTTAGGATTTATACAACTAAACTTTTTGAGATTTTTGACCAAGTGTATCATAACAAATATCTCAACCGCCTGTCAACCGATTTCGGTTCTCCTGGCACCAAATGAAAGCTATAACATCCTAGTAGAACCCTATACAATTTTATTAGGATTGGACATTTGGTTATCGAGATATCTTTTAAAGAGTACTTGGGAGTAATACAAGTTAAACTTTTGAGAGATTTTTGACCAAGTGTATCATAATAAATATCTCAGCCGTCTGTCAACCGATTTGGGTTCTCTTAGCACCAAACGAAAGCTCCAGTATCCTTGTAGAAGGCCCTGAAATTTTATTTCGATTGGACATTTGGTTACTGAGAAATCTTTCGAGGAGTATTTCAATAAATTCCTTTTTTTATTATTATATTCGTTTGTTATCTTGCATAAGCTTTTGACCAGTCTATGGGAAATTATTGTTCAATCAATAATGCTGACCTCATATAAAGTGTATACTAGCAGATTATTGTTTTCAATAAAATTATAAATAACAAATTACAAATAAACAGGAATTCTATGAAAACTAACAATATATTAAATGAGAGCTTTGAATTTATATATTGTGGGAAAAATACAAGAACTGGACAGCCAAAATAACTAGCTAATTCCAAAACTGATTAGCATAGTAGATATATTATTTTTGTCCTTTTTATACCATAACCATGAATACCAAGTACCTCGGAGCTAATTTATTCGACTGATTAAGAGATATTAGACAAAGTGTATCTCGCTGATTTTCTTATCCATTTGTTAATCGATTCAAGATCTTTTGGCAGTTAACAAAAGATACAATATTCCAGAATATGTAAGCTATTTTTTTTTTAAATTTCACTCAAGATTCTAGAAGGTGTCTGGCATTTCTGGTAGTTTAGTCCATGGTTCATGATGCTAATATGGTAAATACAAATAATACAACAATAGTTTTAATAAGTGTAAGAAAGGTTCTGTTCACCATAGGTGGATTAAATCGGTTTTTTTTCATATAAACGATGACCCACTCTAATGTCCACACATACAAGCAATCAAAAACCGGGAACAACTATTTGGTAAATCTCGATCATCGAATTGACCGCATATTCAAATTTCCTGTCTTATATGAGCGACCGACAATCGTACGCGTAGCCACATGTCTAATCTCAAGCCGTCAGACAATGTCACGCACATGTCGTTTGTAGGTACCTACACATCGCATCGTGGAATCAAATTCCACCCTCATTTCTGTGGTTAGAAGCAGTGTTCACTGAAAATCACACACGGGTGTGCTTTTGTCCATGGAGGAGCTGTACTGCTGTTTTTCTGTAGCTTCTGTGGTATGGTGTGGTGATACGATTGTTGTTGCCGTTGCTGTTGTCATATGTCTGACTGTCGTCTGTCTGTATTATTGTCATCCACACCATAAACAGACTGCTCCAGGCTGTTGATACGGTTGATACTGGCACTGACTGGGTAGGATGAGCAGAGCATAGCCTGAATTGTTCACCATCCGCCGTTCATGGCCCGTTTACATATGTGATAATAATACGTGACAATATTCTGTCGGACAATTTATTCCACGCTAGTATCGTTTACATTGCCGCTAAAAATTTAACTGCTAAATCTGGGACAATAAATTGTCCGACTGTGTTGGTACCAAACTATCGTAATGTAAACACTTCCCTATCTGCCAATAAAATTGGCGTGATGGCATAATTAGCTGACAATTCGTCTAGCAGACCGTTTACATGATGCTAATTGTGTCGGACAATCTAATATCCTCATTATTGTCCACTAGTTTTAGCACCGAATTCAGAAGCTTCTGATTTTGTCATGCTAAATTTATTGTCTGCTAAAAAGTGTTTACATTGCGCTAAATTGACGCCAATACTGCTCGAAAATGAACTGTCGCGTAGAATTAGCAAATATGTAAACGGGCCATCAATGACACCATCTGCCATCAGTTTTCTTGCAGAACTAGCTCAAACAGAAGTTGTGACTCAAAATATGTAAAAGATTTATGCCATTGGATTGCTGAGCATTTTGTGAAGGTCTGGATAATGCTTTTGCAGTTTCAATTCATTTCTGCTGCGAAATTCGGATTATTACCTAAGTTATTTTCTTTGTACAATAATCGACACTGATTTAAAAAGATGACGGGCTTTGTGGTCTATTGGCTACTACTTCTGATTTATATGCAGAAGGTCCTGGGTTCAATCCCTGGCCCGTCTATTTCCTTCTACTTTGTATCTTTCTATACACTTTCTCTATACTATCCTCTCTATATATATACAACTCATGTATATTCATATGTTCATAGCCTTCGCAAGAACCAGAAACGGTTGAAAAGCCGTTTCCCTTCCTTCCAAGTTATGCAATCAAGTGAACTGTGCCGCTTTAGCTTCATAGTAATAATTATTATATTATAATTATATATAATTATATATTATAATCGCACTAATCTATCATCTTACGCCTGGCATGCACGCACCAATGTGTGAACCTTTTGCCAAACATATCCCACCAACAATCCGAAAACCGCATGAGTTTGTGCAGACGCAGAGGTATATTCGGTCAAACGATTGCAATCATCACTTCCTTCCCCTTCGCCACATTGATCTGCAACTTGACGTGGCAGGCGCCATTGCCGCCAAAAAATAGAAGATCACCAACGCTCACACACTGAAGATGCCTGCTAGTCCCCGGCAGGTAATCTCATTGGTTCCTTGTGTGAGTGTAGGTGGTCTGGCGATACTGGAGTAGCATCTATGGGCGCTCAATCAAGCTCAAGCTCAATCGCCACTGATTTAGGTTATTCTTTCTCAACTAAGACTAACTGACCTGACCAGTAACGACCAAAAACAAAGTTGAGTGGAGCCAATATCATATGGGTCGTTCTTCCATATACGAAACATGTACGCAGGGTCACATATGTGACCAAATACAAATCCATTCGCAAACATCTGATTTGATCAGAAGTTCTTTATTGTTAAAAAGATGCTTGCTATTCGATTCGTTCATTCTCTGACGAATATTGTCGTTCTAGCACTAAACCGAAAATCGACATTGTTTTTTATTATTTCCACTGCTTTTCTTGTACGATATTATAAGATGCCTGAAGTATTGTGCAATTTGATGTAAAATATAGCTCACCACTTCCGATATTGTGTTTGACAATATTTGACCCTATGTACTGGCCATTAAACACCCACTGTCGCGTTATACCAAGGCAGAAACCATTATTGTGTCTCTTCCGGTTTAAGCTCCCGCTACAACATAGCATTCGAAGACACCAAAAGAATCAAATTTATTTTTATCCGCTACGACGCGACGACTGTCCCCGAAACGAGAGGCAGTGTTTCCATAAAGCTCCCGCTGCTGCTGAATGCCCACATTTGGATTCGATTTGGTGATCCACCAATCACTAATGAAGTAGTGCAGCGGGTCGCGTCGCGGAGGCTCGTCGTCTTCATCGTTAATGCCTCTTGTGGTGAATGTAGTTCAATAGCTCACTGCTGCATCTTGCAGACAGCAGTACACGTTCTTCTGAAAGTAGTTCGTTATCGATGATGGTATAGGTAGGTAAACCACTTTTGTGAGAAGGAGACGGCGTAATTCGGAAAAAGAGGATTACGACGATGCGGAAGAGGAGACGACGTAAGTGCAGAGAAGTGGGCCTATTTTGGGCATTCGTTTTGGTGCGTTTTGGATGGATGGAGGATAAGTGTGATTATTTTGTTTTGCTTAACTGTCCAGTGATCGAGTTGGAATTTGAATAACCTATTTACTCTTGGTATACAGTACCATTATGTAGTCCAGATGTTTTATGGATGTCGAGATTCTGCCAAAGCCTGTCCACGTTTAATTTCGGACATCTAAAAACTGCAGAATCTGGAAAACGATGTTACATACTTCAAATAAAATGCTACTCAAATATGAAGTTATGGTCGTAGAAAAATAGAAAAATATGCATTACATATACAATTAGTTTATGGCATTAGTAGGGTCATATTAGTGATTTGCTCAAAATCTCAAATTTTTGGGTCCTGGTTTCCATATTTACTAGTTTATTTTCACAGCTATGTGTTTCGTTTCTGAATGTTTCTCATAACATATCAGGTATCAGAAGGCCGGCTCCAGAGGCACGTTATCCTGCATTTGGGACATTTGTGCCATCGCCAAAATAACCTATTTCATCATCTACCTGAGGGAAAAGGAAAGAAATAAGGATAAGGATGGGGATAAGGACAAGTAGAGAAATAGGAAAAGTACCCTGGAAGAGGATACTTACCCATAAGCGTATCACAATGGGTTCAAACAGCGCCCTGGAAAGGTCACTGTAATAACGCATAAAGCGAAAGAGAGCCTATAGCTTTTCACCACAGCGGGTTAAGAACAACAGAATATCCTGAATGTTCAGGTGTCTGAAGTCAGTTTCACTTAATAAGTGTTTACCGAATACTCGGAAACGCAGGTACGCAAAAACTGGACAGTTACATATCAAATGATACGAAGTTCCATAATCGGATTCACAGTTATCACATGCAAATGGGGTCTCCAGTTAGCCTAGTGCAGTGGTTCCCAACCTTTTTGAGGTGGCGTGAAAACATCTTTGGCCCAATGAAAAATTTTAGGAAAAAAATATGAGTTAAATGAACGAAACCGATTTGTTTGGGTAGAGTGACGAAGCCAGAAATTTTCTGTGGGAGGGATTTCCGACGATCAATGTGATTTATGTGACACTCACATTTCGTGAACAATGATGTCATGTATGTTGAATTTGAGTCGTTGCTGAAATTTTTTTTCTTCTGAAGGCGTTTTATAATGAAATTTTTTTTTCTCAAATTGTGGCTTTTGGGGGGCGGTATACAAAATTAAAAATTGGAAAAATTTGCACAAAATAGAATAAAAATTGAACAATTTTGTTTGCTAACATTGCGGCCCCCCTGAACTGGCTTCACGGCCCCCCAGGGGGTCGCGGACCACCGGTTGGAAACCCGTGGCTATGGATCGCCAATCCGGATTCCCGTTTCGGTCGGGAAAATTTTCTTAACTCCCTGGGCATAGAGTATGCATGCAATGGCAGGCAAAGAAAGCCCTTCAATTAACAACTGTGGAAGTGCGCAAAGAACACTAAGTTGAAGCGAGGCAGGCCAAGTCCCAGTGCGGACGTAGAGCCAGAAAGAAGAAGAAGAAGAAGAAGATGCAAATGATTCAGCTTGCTGAATATTCGCCATGTGATAGCTGAGTCGGCAGTGGCCAGTTTATGCTTTGACCAGAATGCTGCAATTCTGATTTGACAGATTTGTAAGGTACTTCGCCACCCTTGGAGATGGCTCAGTACAATACAATTTGGTTTGACGACATGACTCCAAACTATCTCAGTATTGTCTGTGTTGAGAGGTAGCCCAGGTGTGAATCTGAAGCTTTACCCAATACTTCGATATCGGAATAGCTGGCTCAGGGCCAATGAAGTCATGTGATGCTCCAGTACGAGCTAACTCATCAGCCAATTCATTTCCAGCGATGGAAGAATGGCCAGGTACTCATACAAGGTGAACAGCGTTTCCTGAATTCAGCTCCTCGATTTGAGTTCGACAAGCGATAACTATCTTCGATCTAGAGTTGGCCGAAGCAAGTGCTTTAAGGAGAAACTTCAGAGAATACAAACATGGCTGCCACAATGGGCGCCTTGGTGCCCTACTCACGTTTTCAAGAGCACCAATTTTGAAAATGCGTAAACAAATGCGCTCCATTTGGAGAAGCTGCCTCTTTTTGCAAGTGAGCGAAGCCAGGATAAACAAGTGCGGCTTGATTCGATGCTTCGTTCGTCAGATTTGTGCCTCTAAAGTTTGTATGCAAAATTGTAATGGGATTTCTTGATGTTTCACCTTAATAGCAGCCTGGCTATCTTCTATATCTATATAAATGCAGTGGCATACGTGGGACCGCGCATAACTTGCGAATGGAAGGTCCGATTTTGGTCGTTTTAGTTTTGTTCAGTTATTATTCACCCAAGGAAGGTTTATGAGGCAAAAAACATGGAGAAATTGAGACTTTTTGAAAATCGGTTTTCCATGCAATTTACGAACGGGACTTGGTATTGAGAAACGTCAACAAATACAGTGGGCAAGACAAAGTTTGCCGGGTACAGCTAGTATTATATATAAGTATATTACTTTGCCCATAACGTGCTGCTGAAGTGTTGATTGCACTCCGCACATAAGAGCAAAGATTTTGGCCTGAAAAACGGTGCAGTGTCTACCACCTTAGCTCACGAGAATATTTAAACACCAGCACCTGCTCGAACTTCGAGAAGGGAGCCATCAGTTGCACATACGATGCCGTCTGAAATACTTCTCTCCAGATATCCAGATGTCCACTCTTCCCGGGAAGGAAATTTCGTGGAAAATGTCTTATATGGGAAATTACAACAAGCAATTGTGAGATCACTTGGAGCAAGGACAATTTTGTCCCAATTCACCAAAAGTGGAAACAACGAGGTGTGTGTTGATGTGCGGTTCACAGAAGTTTCCTCTAGTAGACCGAGTACCCATAGACGGTCAGTGCAATAAAGTGCTTCTTGTTTGAGATGAATGTGTAGTGGAGCAACGTCGAAGAGAACTTCAAGCGCTGCCGTGCGAGTTGAACCGAACGCTCCAGACATCGCCATTAGGCACATCCTTTGGAGATGGCCTAACTTTGATTGGACCGTTCTCATTTCGCCCTTTTGCCACCACACAAGACATCCATAGGCCAATATTGGCCGAACAATAGTTGTGTAGATCCATTTGATATACTTCGGTTTAAGACCCCAAGTTGTTGCATCGGTTGATGCGTAACATTGGATCATGGTAAGGTTTCGAACTCGTGTTCTAAATCTGGCTTATCCTCTCATTAATAGGTTCCCACTTCATGAGCGGAGCGTGGGCGTGAGCGCTGAGCAGGAAACCATCTCCACGGTGACGAGGAGCGTGTTCACTTCATAGGCCAGAGTATAGACTGTTTCAGAAATTATAAATACACTATCGATTGACTGCCATTTAAATTTAAGCACACTATCCAAAAATGTTTCTTCTAGCTCTTATAGTAAACATGCTAACAAAGCAAATAATACCAATTTTGTTGATGTTTCTTGTGAAAGTTAAAAAATAGGGCTCTGTAAACAAGATGATTAAAATTTGAAGTGATCAAAAAATGTAGCATATGTTACGGGTATAAATATTTGTTACAATTATAAGACAGAATAATTGTTTAATGTGTTATAAGATTATTATTCGTTCGTTCTTTGTGTTGTATGTTTCATTTTAACTTATATATATATTCCCATAATTTTAATGCACATTTATAGGGTTCTGGAAAAATAGAGGTCCATGAAATGCAATCCCACTTTGATTGCCAACTTTCAGGCTATTTCGGGCAGCGGTCAAGTACTAGAGATGTAAACCTTTCCCTGCCACGGACTTCAAGTTGTTGAGCTCAAGTATCGAACCCTGAAACGGGATGCCCGATTAGGATTAGTTTTCCTAGACGAAACCAAGCTATGAACACAGCACAAATGCTGTGAACTAAAAGGCAAACTGCCAACTAAAATACAATTCTAGGATGACTGATGGACCCAAATCAATACATGAAACCTCGTCATCCTGTGATCGGAAGGAGTTATCCATCTGGATAACAGGGCACATTTATGTTATGTGTCGTGTTATGTCAATTTGTGATGTTTCTTGTTTGTGCATTTATAAGGTTCCATGTGTATCGTGATATGGCGATCCTTTGTATTAATTAATTTCTTTTATTTTTGTAACACATAGTAGAAAAGAAGAAATTCTCTCAAATAAAATATTTCATTTCCAAACAAAATAATAGTTACTGTATCGATAAGAAAAGATATTTTTCGAATGGTTAGCGTATTTTTTACTGGAATATTTGATCAAGAAATACCATTACGGGCCTTCTCAATGTAAAAATTTTTGTTTCAAATTTGTCAACAACACCGTTAAGCAACCGAATGTTTTATTACTGCTTACTGCATTCGTTTTTATGGTATGACAAGCTTTGCCATCTGAAGGATCGAATGAACTGAAAAAAACAAAATTTGTTTACCTTAAATGCGTTCAGGAAAGTTAAGAAACTGTATGGTAGTTCTTATGTTCCGTAGAAAACCTTAGAAAATAAGAAACATGATCTCAGAAAAAATGTTGTGGAAATGCCTTTATCGACTTTTCCCAGATTTTGATCAAGGCATTCCTTAGACAACTTGTTGAGAAAGCGAATGTGATAAAATTTTAGATGATTCTTGGTATGTTGCTATAAATAATGTTGAAATCTTTAAAAAAAAAACACCTTTGTGCAAATGGAAATTTGGAAAATGATGTTAATTGTTAGAGAACTCGACTATTCTTCATAATATCAAGACAATTGAAATGAAATACAAAAATATGGAGTACAATATGCTATATTCTGAAAGAAGTTGGGAAAAATCATTAAAACAGTTCATTTTATTTAATAAACAAAGTGTATTTATAATTTCTGAAACAGTCTATATTGCAGAATTTGACTCGACGCCAAAGTTCGGCCAACGGATTTCGCTCAGTCCTAGGATCTCAAGCTTCATACGGCATGCCTCATTGGCTAGTTATGCCAGTTTACCCTGCTGGGCTAGGGTTAATACATTCCAAATTCCAATTCTTGTCCGTTATTTTGCGCTAAAAGTTGTTGCCGTTGAATAAGGAGACGGGCTTGGTGGTCTAGTGGCTACCGCTTCTGATTCGTATGCAGAAGGTCATGGGTTCAATCCCTGGCCCGTCCCTTTTCATCCTACCTCGTATCTTTCTATCCACTTCCTCTCTCTCTTTCTCTCTTCTCTACATATACAACTCATGTATATTCATATGTTCATAGCCATCGCTAGAACCAGAAACGAATTGAAAAAAAAAGTCGTTTCCCTCCCTTCAAATTTCCACTCACAGCATAGTGTATATAACGCCTATAAGTTATGCAACCAAAGCGTGCTGTGCCGCTTGACCTTATTCACCTCATTCACCACACAATCTATCACCTTACGAACACTATAAATAACCCCCTATCCATGGAACGCATCACCGACCCAACGGTGACTCCCAGATCTCCCATCCTTTCCGTCTAACAAATACCCCAGTCCGTGCTGGATGTGGGGATGCAGAGGTGATCTCGGTCTTTAGTAGCAACAACCAGCACACTCTAACATTCCTTTCCCTTCCCAACTGACTATAAGGACGTGGCCGGCGCCGGTATTGATCCAAAATGTATGAGCTGTTAGAATTGCACTTTGAGAATAAGTGGAGTGTCCCAGCCCTTATTCATTTGGATCTCAGTGCAATTGGTACCAGCTCAGATCAATAACGGAGTAGCAACCATTGACATGTATAGTCAGATTTGATCGTGATTGATCGTTGATCGAATATCAGCAAGGTCCTCAAGCAGGCTTACTGAGACTTCGTTAGATTATTATGGCGACCAAGCAGGACTATGATAAACTCATGGAAGCTGCGGCAATAGCAAAGCCCGTGAAATGTCCCAAATGAAGGATAACGTACCTCTGGAGCCGGCCTTCTGATACCTACCCAAACTAAAGCCTTCGCATAGCCCAAAGAGAACCGCATAAGCGATTACTTGTCATAAGTAATCGCAATACCGTCAATACGTCGGACCCCGGCTAGTCGTCCCGGAAAGCTGGGAAAGGTGCAGGATATATTGAAGTATGGTCGTGTGCGTGGCCGGCGGCTGGTGAATTTTACCGTTTTTCAGTGAACTTTCTGAGTTATTATTCTTTTTCTGTTATTTCGGGTTACGATTGAAATTTGTTATGGAAACTTTTTGCACCATAAAACAGAAAATTTCTTCAAATGTGTAAATAAAGTAGGAAATCGTTAGGCAATTACTAGCAAGCATCTCTCTGATGCGATCTGGTAGCAAATACTGTCGGTGTTTGCTACTTTTCAGTGATGTTTCGATACTTTCAGAAAACTTGCCAACAGATGCTCGGGTATGCCATAAGAAATTTCGGCCCAGCTTCGGTCTCTTCGGGTAAACTTTTTTCGTTACTTACGAAAAATTTCTCACGCATACGTGAACGCTCGTGTACAATTTCCCCCCTGGGAAAGGTGAGCCTGGAAAGCCACACTGCCCCTTAATTGAAGCAAGCAGGGAGATGTGACCTTGCGTCGATCCTCACCCACCACAGATTACGACCTGTCAGAGGTAATGAGTATAAGCCGGGAGTGGGATTGGATCCCAGGTCCACGGCGTGATAGCCACGGGCTTCAACCACCACACCAGTTCCGCTCCACCTAACCAAACTTATTTTTGATCATAATTATGTCGAGTGGCCCATTCGGCCAAATATTCTGACATCAATTCTAACAATGTCATCTTCAAAGTAGTCTCCCTTCGGAATTTTATGCAATAATACTGCAACGACCAAATCGTTGTACTGCTATGATTATAGTAAATATTATCCGACGGCTACCACCTTTCCTTCGCAAATGAACTTTCGATTTCGAACCAAAAGTAGCCACTCGACAATAACTTGCACAACGCTGGGCCAACGACTGCTGCACACAATACAACTTCTGGTACTTACTGAAGAGGCTTAATTATCCAACGCTCATTGGCGAATAACGCGTTAGCCGATATATCCCCGCGCAGTTGCTGACCAAAACAAGATTAGTGAAATTTTACGGACAATGGCAGTACATTAGCGCACGCGGATGCGGTCGGCCAGCGGCACCCATCCATTGCCATTTCGCGAACCCTCTTTTTGTTGGCCCAACGACGCCACGACGCGGAGGCTAGGCGATTTTACGGCGTACGTGCGTGTAACTCCGTGTAAGAAGTACCTCTCCTCCGGCGCAGGTTGGCTCTCCAAAAAGGCACACAGTAGTAGTGCAGTAACCGATTGATTACGATGAAACAACAACCGCGGCGTTGGAAGGCAGCTCCACCACCGATTTCACTTTCAACCGTTGTGGACGCGTAACTAATCAGCTCGGCTCGTCGTGTAGAGCAGGAAGGCGTCCGCGCGAGGGTTCAGCCTCCCAGCCAGAGCACGCTCTGCTCTAGAAGTAATCTGTACACTGGACTCCGGTCAGCAGTCGATGGAAAAGTTTATCTCTTGAAGCGACCATCGTCCTATTGACATGATGGTGCACTAAGCAGCTTGAACTTCCAGTTGTTGACGGTTGATGGTGTAATTTCCGCTGTGAGCCATCGTCACATCGTTAGCGGAGCGGCATATGTAATGTGGATCATCGCGGACATGACCGATTGACGATCGTCGTAGTTAATTAGCTCCCTTTCACTACTGATAGAGCGAGTCAGCCAACCAGTTATCATTGCATTGCCATTTGTTAGATGCTTATTGCAAATGCGCAAAATCAACTCATCGCATAGTAAAGTTTCATATTCAACTTTTCTGACGATTTTTTTTGTAGAACGTCATAATATTTCAGCATTTCTAAGCCAAAGAAGGACATGACATTTAACCAGATTTAACTTATCCCTAGCATACCAAAAAATCTCAATTAATAGCATATGCGGATATAGAGATCAAGCAGTGATATAGGTTTGATTGATATAAGATATAATAATGATAATAACGAGCTATTCGTTTGTGTATTAAATATAAGATTTTGCTATTTTTGCTATGCTCCAGGATTTTTTGATATTATTTTCAGATTATCACCTTAATCAATTTGCTTAGTATCAGCCTTTGATCGTCAGTACTTGACCGTCTTCCGGGGATATTTCGGATTTCTATCGGTTCTAATTATTGTATTTCTATTTTTAATTTCAGGTATGTAACGTTTCTTCTGTTGTCATCTGTAGGACAATGAATATGAATCCTTTATTTCGTATAAACAACGGTAAGAATGTAAAGTGATTTGTTTATTTGTTTAGAATGTAAACATTTGTTTTTTTTTTTCATTTTCCATTATATCCATTGATCGCATGACCAATTAAAGGTGATTCCTAGGCCTTTTTCTACTAATAAACGCCAATTTTATGGTATTTGTGGAGATTTGTGGCTATTCTCAGTAACAACAATTACCACACACAATCCAAATGCCATGGAGGTTTATTTATGGTTTATTTTGGTTTAATTCGGGCATGTGCAAAAGCAAGTAGTTTCGTCTGAGTTTTATGTGGTAGTTTTTTTTTTTATTTATTGTTTATTTTGCATCTCTGACATTCCACAAAACTATCTATGCACTTTTAGGTTATGTCCTTTTTTAACCTTCCAGGACGCGCGCCATCAAACAACCGAAACTGCACCGCGCTCGCGCTGTATACGAAGAGCGAGGATTTTTGGCAGTGTTGTACTTTTTACAACAGCGCGCGCGCTGAAGGGTTAAATGCCCTGCATAAAAATTATTTCAAGGAATTCCAGGTGGGTTCTAGGGGATTTCAGGGGAACCAGGAGGTCTCAAATGCGTTTAAGGGGATTTGAAGAACGCTTCAAGGGGCCTCAAGGTCTGAAAAGCGTTGCAGGGGGTTCCAGAGGATTCCATGGGTTTCTGGAGGTCTCTTGGCTGAGGAATCTTAGGTGTGTTTCAGAGGTCCCAGTTTTAGGTGGACTTAGGGGCTCAGCGTCGTTCCAGGGGATCTCAGGAGTATTTCAGGGGATCTCTGGAGCGCTTCAGGGGGTCTCAGGGCGTCCCTGGGGTTCTTAAAGCATTTTAAGGGTTCCCCCGGGACATTCAGGGGGTTCGTGGAGGCCTCCGGGGCGTTCCAGAGGGTTTCAGGAGATACCAGGATGTCCCAGAGGCTTCCAGTGTGTTTTAGGGGCACTTCATTGGGTCTCTGGAATGTTCTAGAGGGTCTCGGGAGCATTTTAATGGGTCTCAGAGAATGTCAAGGACGCTTCAGCAGGTCTCTGGAGAGACATATAGGAAACAATATATAGGAACCCCTTGAACGCCCCTGAGAGGCCATCGAAGGCCTCCAAAATGTTTCGGAACGCCCTTAAAACGTTCCTGAAACCCCTTGAAACTCTGATATGCCTTGAAACGCACCATAAAACTATTGAAACGCTAATGAAATCCTCACAATTCTATTGGAACGCCAACGAAACCTGCCGAAACGTTCTAGAAAGGATAGTGAAACCCCCTGAAATAACCCCCTTCACCGGCTGTTCGGGTTCGTTTGGAAGTTGACCATCAATGTTAACTTCTTTTCCCGATCAGCCTAGATAGCTGAGTAGTGTCGGTAGCGGTTGTCTCAATTGGCTAAGAATAACACTACGGATCGCCTGATCCAGTGGTAAGAGTCCACTAAACAGGTGATCCCTAATTCATGGTGTTATGCGGCTTTATGCTTACCGTGCCAAAGAATGAATGGTTAGGGGGGGTCTAATAAAAACCTAACCACAAACGGAGCCTGTGGAGAGTTATGGCGTCCTCCACAGTATTACGCCCTTACTGCGCTAACCGGAGCAATGGTGCAGTGGACCTTGCGTTTCTCCGAGATAATCAATTGCCCTTCTTAAGTCTCAAATTTGAGGCTAAATAAGGGCGGGGTTATTCAAATGTTGTTAATTAGCTTACATTACTACCTACATAAGTTCGCTTAATGCGTTTTCGCCATTGGCGTTTTTCAATTGATACCGATTTGGTTCGTCGTTGATGTTTCCTTTTTGTGCTGTGATTGTGAAGAGTGTAATCTTGTCTAGTTTGGGTAGTGGCTACGTCTAGGAAACCTCAGATCAATTTTCAGCGTAAAAAGCGTATGTAGCCCAAGTGGATCTACTGTTTCGTGGTGGCTTGTCAGTCTTGACAAAAATAAAACACTATTTATGTTATTTTGTCCGACGTTTCGGTCCGTTTGGGACCTTCTTCAGGGACTCTGGAAATGTGTATTTATTAGTTGTAACATTTTTAATATTCGAGAAAACTTTCAATTTTTACCAATAGTTACAGTGTTCTCGTCCAGTGTGGTTCGGTAGAACCTGTAACTGTCGATTTGGTTCGAATTTCTGTCGGATACAAAAAGTGGTGCGTAATTTTAATTTTCACCCACGCAATTTGTCTCGGTGTACTTACTCCCGCACAATCGCAGCCAAATTGGATGCCCTATCGGGGGAAACTCGTTCCGAAAATTAGCACTCCGGAATTTAGAACCTACTTCGCAAACGATCACCATTGCTTTCCGTGTATCTTTGTGGTGTTCGTGTGGACTGTCGTGTTTTGGTGGTGTAAGTGACTAATAATTTCCCTACAGTGTGTGTGTGTTTACAATTTGTTTTGCTCGTTTGTTTTGCTCATTCGTTTCTACTTCTTCGGCTCTGATGGTTGTTTCGGAGCCAATGCAGAACCCCGGCATACGTGACATGCAGGTTGTCCGTGTGCGTTCGTTTGTTGATCGTGTTCGGCGTGTTGTTGATGTGGCAGCTCTCGAGTATCAATAGGTTTCTCCCCCTGTTTGTTGTGTCTAGGATTTTCGTCTGGTCCAGCTTGAACTTGTGGCTCTCTCTGGCTGCATGGTTGACTAGAGCAGTCGTCTCCATTATTTCCATCATCGCCGCATCTCTGGGTGTATGTCCCGCCTGTTGGAGTGTGTGGAGTTTTTTCATGCTAGACTTGTGTGTGGATACCCTTGCCTTCAATTTTTGTGTGGTCATCCCGATATAGCACGCATTGCAGTTTTCGCAGTCTATTTGGTAAACAACGTTACTGCGTTCTTCCATTGGGGTTTTGTCTTTGACCAGTGGAAGAAGCGAGCCTATGTTTTTGTGTTGTTTACATGCTATTTTTGTATCGGGGTACTCCCGTCGAAGGATTTTTGTGACGGTTTGTGTCAGTCCATGTATATTCGTGAGTGAGCAATATGCTGTTTGTTGTTGGTTTTCGTCATTATTGCTCACCTCCATAGCTTGTTCATGGTTCTGACTTTCAACCACTCTGTTTATTACGCGATTGATTATATTTGTGGGATAGTCATTCGTACGTAACAAAGAGAAGATGGTTGTTTTGATGGTTCTCGGAGTTGAGTTTGTGGAGAACATCATCACCCGTTTAGCGAAGTTGTAGGCTACATTCATTTTCAGGCTGATTGGGTGTCTCGAGTGGAAATTTAGAAATCTACCAGATGCGATAGACTTCTTATACCATTCTGTTCTCACCGTTTGATTTTCCTGCCTAACCAGCATCATGTCGAGGAACGGTAGTCGGTTGTTTTCTTCCCGTTCCACAGTGAATTGGATGTGTTCGTTCTGTTGGTTGAACGTATCTAACACTTCACGTATCTTTTCTGCAGGAAGGGCCAGAAACAGATCGTCAACATATTTCTTCAAGAACGGAATGGCCACAGAGGTCTTAGCAAGAGCATTTTCCAGCAGGTCTTCCATCACGTATTCGGCGATTATCGGCGATAGAGGGTTTCCCATCGCCGTGCCAAAGATTTGCTGATAGAATTGCCCTTCGAAAACAAAGTAGCTGGAATCGATGCAAAACTCCGTAACTTCCCAGAAAAGGTCGAGACAAATGGGGGTGTTTTCCTTTATCTCGTCCCAGTGTCGAAAAATGGTTCGTTTGACTAGGCTCTTGGGTATGGATGTGAACAGTGCTACCACGTCGAACGATACCAGGATGTATCCTTGTGGCAGTTCTAGGGAGTTCACATATTCGCAGAAAGAGAAGGAATCCTTAATGCTGTACTTACTCGTCAATGAAATTTTCAGGATATTGCTGACGAATTTCGAGAGTTCGTACGACGGGGCTGTCATACACGGGACCACGGGTCGAAGCGGAAATCCTGGTTTGTGCGCCTTTGGCTTGCCATACATTTTCGGGCAGACTGCTTTGTATGTCTTTACATTTCCAGAGTCCCTGAAGAAGGTCCCAAACGGACCGAAACGTCGGACAAAATAACATAAATAGTGTTTTATTTTTGTCAAGACTGACAAGCCACCACGAAACAGTTTCGTAAAACAGTCGAACACACCAACGATACAAGTGGATCTACTTCAAAAAGTTCATTTTCGTAGGGTAACTTCTGTATAGGTTACCTTGTGAACCCAGCTTTGCTTTTTTCATTATAGATGAAGTGTCGTGCCTCTAGCATGCTATATTTTAGAATAACGTTAACAGTATATTTCAACCTTTCCTTATGGATGCCTTCAAGCAAGCTCTTGTTTTCAGCATCTTTTTGCTGATATTTGGCATCTGAAGTAACTCAAACATTGATTTGAGATGCTTCAGTTTGATGGAATACTTAGGTAGTACAGTTCATGGTTAACTTAACATAGAATTGCACCTAACCCAACTCTGCATGAGCAGAATTTGTCATGAGTTGACTGATTGGCATGTGTCAGATGAGGAATTTCCATTTGACCTTCTTTGCACTTTTGAGTGTTCCTTCGCAAACTTTGCGTATTCAGGCGTCCCTGCTCAACAAACTAGGGAACCTAATTGGTTGCGATCATATTTTATGGATAACTCGCTTCCATTGCTACTCCAAGAGAGTTTCATTGTGGTTTTGTTATAACAACGCCCTTCATTGTGGTATACCATAGCTACTGCTTTGAAAGAAGCTTGTCCTGTGCGGTCTGTGCGGACCGCAAGAGGTATTCCTGAATGGAACTCGGACTTGTTCAAGTTCTAAATATCTTCGGATGAACCAGTCTTTTGTATAGCTACGAATCTTTGCTTCTACCCCGAGGATTGTAGCTATAGAATCGATTTAGTGGGCACTAAAAAGCTCTGCTTACTTCAAATCTCCTGGAGCAAATGGGGCTTTGTCCTATTTTTCTCCAGAGGGATTTGAGTTTTTCAAACATGTTTTGAACTCTTGTAGTTTTCTATTGGGTATTTTCATGGCGTGAAATTACTCTGTAGTTTTATCCCGAAAGGGTGTGTGCGTTGTAAAAAGAAGGAATAAGTTCCAGATTTATCTGGTTACCTCGTTCTTTCTGAAATGCTTGAAACGCATTGTCGATTATCACATCTGTGATGTTCGTCTGGCTAACATGCCTGTTCATGTGAACTCACATGTCTCCCAATTTGAGATGTCCACAGTGACTCTTTTACACAAAGTTGTGTATGTTTTCAAGAAAGTACTCGCGTAAACGTAGGTTTCGCGGTAATTTCTTGAATATTGAGGATGCTTTCGATGACGTGCCTTTCAATGTCATATTGAAAGTCGCATGACGGCACAAGCTACCTCCAATGAGCTATGGGCTCTCTTTACGCTTATGCGTTTTACACTGTCCTTTTCAGGGCACTGAATAAACCCATTGTGGTATGCCCAGACAACCAGTAATCGTATAAGATGTTGCATAAGATGATAAAGTGCCATATGCGTGCATGCCTCCATTTAGGCGCATGTAAAATGTACGCATATCGTCTCCAATTTATTATCTGATGCAACATCTTATACGATCACTGGTTGACTGGGTGGGCTACGAGCTCTCATTGTGCTTATGCGTTCATTCCCTCTTCTAGGGTACCCCTCCCTATTTCATCACTTTTCCCTTTCCTAATCCCATTCCATCCCTTGTCCCATTCTCCCTCAGGTAAATGATGAAATAGGCTTATATGTATGGCGATGGCACAAATGTCCCAAATGGAGGATAACGTGCCTCTGGAGCCGGCCTTCTGATATCTGATGGGTCTCAGGGAATGTCAAGGACGCTTCAGCAGGTCTCTGGGTGTTCCAGGGGGTCTCAGGGGCGGACCTCCTGGGCATTTCAGTAGGTTCCGTAGGGTTCAGGGACGATAGAAAACTCCGGTGAATGGTTGGAAACTACACATGCAATGCGATGCGATTCGTGAGTGATACAAGTAATACTGTGAAGAACTCAGATGACCATTTCACTTTTCCCCACATCAGTATTATTCAAAACAATAGCTTGCTGTTCAAAGAAAGAGGCATCTCTGATATTGTCAGTTTCAGTGCCAACTTATCCCAGAGTAGTGAAAGTGAAACAAGAAGAAATAGTTTATGATCCTAACTACGAATGAACAGCAACGAATAACAATGTCAAGCAACTTGCACATCCTACTGGTGATGGGGTTACGTGTTCAAGCAGGACAAACTGTTTTCTGCATCTTTCTCGACTCGTTTCAGTAAAGATAAGTAAATATGAATAGAATGAGGCGAATATACGGATCCTTGTTAAGAGAGGCTTTTCGGGATGTTTCGGAAATGTTTGAGGGTATCGTAAGGGTTACTTGGAGGTGTCAGGGGGTTTTCAGGGAGTTCCAGGGGGTCTCACGGGGTTTCAGGAGGATTCCAGTAGGTATCGAGAGTGCTTCATACTATTGATATGCTCCTGAAGTTCTATTATCCCTTTTAAATATCCCTGAACGGCCTTAAACTCCTGAGACCCCTTCATAAAAACCCTTTGAAACGCCATTAAAATGCCTTGAAACGCCCCTTCAACCTTCATAATCCTATTGAAACGCCCTTGAAATCGCCGTAATCCATTAATCCTTGAAGCGCTTTTCAAGCCTTTAAGCGCCCCTGAAACCTCAATAATCCAACGCCATAATTAACTTGAAATGCCCCTAAAATCTCTTGGAATGTTTTAAAACACACCTGAAAACCCCTTGAAACGCCCCTGAGGAGCTATCGCAGGCCTCCAAAATGTTTCGGAACGCCCCTAAAACGTTCCTGAAACCCCTTGAAACTCTGATATGCCTTGAAACGCTCCGTAAAACTATTGAAACGCTCCTGAAATCCTCACAACTCTAGTGGAACGCCAACGAAACCTGCCGAAACGCCCTCGAAAGGATCCTGAAACCCCCTGAAATGCCCCTGAAGTTCATTGGAACCCCCTTTTCTAGGCTCTCTGAAAACTTCTTGACAGTGTTTGGAATTTCATCGCGAGTTACTGAGTGGACAATACTCAGCTTGTGCTACACTCGACGAATGTAACAAAAGGTGAAGCGAAGTTCTCGCTCCAGGCTTCCGGGAATGCTATTCATTATCATGCCTTTCATTAAGACTTATTCAAAAAGCTCTTTTTTAATTACTCACTATGCTGAGATGCTGGTTTTGTCACAGCTGGGATGCCACGAGAGAAGAAGAAGAAAGTGCGGTTGAATGAATGTTATTACAAACTTGAAGCCTCCAAAAGAAATGCTAAAGGTAAACTCTTCTCGCCAATTTTTTTTTTTCATATATTTCCATAACCTTTTGCGAAAACGAAACCTTTCGACCGATTCAACCCCAAGTCAAACGGGAGGCGCCCTTCAGAGGGCCGCCACTCAAGCAGACATTTACCGAACCGTTTGCTTTCCGAAGTGGAAATAATTGCCATAATAATACCTCCGCCGCACTCACCTCACACACAAACCAATTGAAGCAATTTTGTGGCTCGTGCTCTTGAAAACCAGCACCGCTCAGCCCAGCCAGCCGCCTAGCGGACCCCAAAAAAGGCCACCGCGTCATCCAATGCTGCTGCTGCAGCAGCGCCAGCAACTGAAGGCATCCGACCGAACGACCGTGAATTTGGGTTCGCTTGCATGTTGGTTCACGCCAGCCAGCAGCCAGCCAAGCCAAGTTGCGGGTGGTGTCTTTCTTGTTGTGATGCTCCAATTTGCATGCTTGCTTGCTTACTCGTTCTTCGTTGGTTGGTTCCGTTGTGTATAGGTTCGCGTGTTGCCAATGTTTATAAAGTGCATCCATTTCATATGGGGACCAGCCTTGGGAGATGAGTCTCTATAGGTAACAACGATCAGGGCCGTAGAGGATTGGCCCCCGCCAAGGGCGCTAGTCCTTTAGATGTGCTAAAGACTACTCATTACGACACGTATGTTCAGATTAACCGGTATAGCCGAAACCGTAGCTCAGAACAACCGTCACACTTTACTTGTTCTCTATTTCTATCGGTTACCTTTATTTTTTTTTTTAAAGAAACGAGATTTAACCTGCCGCCCTACGCATAATTGTCCTATGTTGGGAATCCCATATAACATGGGAAAATTATGCGTAGAACGGCAGTTTAGTTCTAGGCTAGTTCATCTCGGGACCCACGCTTTACTTACCTTTACTTCTGCATTTTTGTGAGTTTGTCGGAAGTGGGATTCGATCCCAGGTCCTTGGTTGTTTAATATATTCTTTGAGTTCAGAGTGGATCTGATAAAAACAATTGTCGAATTAAAAGAATGTCCATCAAGTGTTGCTTTTGTAGTCTCTTCAAACAACATTCAAACTGAGTTCAGAGAAGTTTTTCTGAATGATTTGTGGAAGCGATAACGGGAAAACATTCATAAAGAAAATGCGGCAGAGATCTGGGGAAGAACTTTGGGAAGATTCTTTCAAAAAATTCCATAAGAATTCCGTGGAGAAATTCAAAAAGGAATCACTGCATAAATTCCTTAATAAATCACAGGAAAAACATCGGGAGGAATCCTAGGAATAATTCATGCAGGAATTACAGGAATAATTATTGAAGGAATCCCAGGAGTAATTTGAATTGTAATCTCAGACAGCAGTGGCCACCGGGAACCTGATTCAACAAGTTCATTAGGCAAGCAATAACTTTGTAACCAAACAAGTAATCGGGATACCAAGGTATCCACATGGACTTTGAGTATAGACAATAATCTGTTTATCTATGTAAAAAAAAAGGAGCAGCTCATGAAAAAAATCTCTCTCGAAGTAATTTCCTGAGAAACAACTGAAGGAAATCTTGGCTGATCTTCTAGCTAGAGGAACTCCTGGTAGAGAGAAACATGGTAAAAAATCTTAAGAACTTCTAGAGTAATTCCTAGTGGAACTTCTAGATGATCTTCTGGTGGATCTCTTAGAGAGATTCCTAGTGGAACTTCTGCGGGAATTGCCGGTAGAACTCCTATAGGTATCCATGGTGGAACTTTTTGATAAATTTCCGGTAAAACGCCTTGAAAATATCCTGGTGGAACCTCCAATCCAAATATTGCAGGTTCGAGTCATGCCACGTTCGCCATGTGGTGAGATCAATGCCCCTTTAATGGAGAAGGTTTTGTCTATTAGTTAGAAGGGTTGTTAAGGGGTGGGATCTGTAATGCTATTATGTTCTCGTTTCAAAGAGCGAGCAATGGCGCTGGAAGCCGGAAGGCTTTCGAGCCCGGACACAATGATTAAATACCTGTGTTTTATCCCATGAGTGGGCAAATCAATGGAGTGCATATTAACCTACTTAGCTACAACAATCCCAACGATTCAGTATACAAACCTTAATCCCCTGATAACGAAACGGTTGGTACGGTTGTCCCCTTTTCCTTAACACTTATGTGGCCGGCAGGGTACCCGGGTACCTTTTTCAATTTCAAATCTCGACATTTTAATGGTTGTTGAAACTAGGATGTTGGAACTCTGTTAGATCTTAGAACTCGTGAATATACATCTATTAATGGGTGTTCCGTCGGAGGAACAGCATAGGACCGGTAGCTCGATGGGAAGGAAGGGAACTTAGCCTTCGGAAAGGCTGTGGCTTCCACTGGGGAGTAAAAGACGGTTGTACACTAAAACTACTTAACTAGCTATATTTCTTCTCTTCGGTGTGTACAGTTCTGTGGTTGAATGAAGACTATTTTCTCTGCACTGCGCACGCAATCTTCCAAGGAAAAGGAGGTAGAAAAAACTGCATGCGCTGCGCTGTGGCTATGATGGAATCTTCCATGCACATAGGCGATGGTGCGATGGTTCGGGCGTCGTCGGCGGCTGGTACATAAGGACACGCAACACATGCATGGTCGGTGGGTCGATCCTTGCTCGTTCACGTTGTCGCTCGGTCGGTGTGAGAGGCAAACAAACGATGTGGTGTGTGTGAGGGTAAATTGGGTGATTGTTAGTTGGGATTGGAGCCGTAAAATACTCGCGGCGACTCGAGGTTAGTTGTACGGGGAAAGGGGGTCAAATCAGGATGGATCTTCGCGTTGGGAGCGAACATACTCCCGGGCCGGAAAAGGTGGAACTTGCTAGGATGGCTTGATCAGGGAGGCAACTTATCTTTGGAGGACTAACAATCAGGAGGAAACAATGACAACTTTCAAGAGCATGACTTACGGGTATCTTCAAAGGAGGCAAGGAATTTTCAAGTGATTTTTTTGGGAGGACTATTCTTTAACGAGGGTTCTTAGGACAAACTTTAGGCGGAAACACTGCAATAAGTTAGGGAAACCTCTTAGGAGGACTTGGAGACTTCAAACTGGGCATGTACTTGATTCTTAGGGAAGGCAGTGAGCTTGATAGAACAAATTTTCTTCATTAGTTTAGGATACATTACTTCATATCTTTAGGTAAGGAGGAAACGTCAAGGTGTGGGAACTTATTCTGTGGACCCCAAAGTGTAGGAACGGAATTCATATTCTGGTGGAGAATAATTCATTTTTTCTTGTGGACTGTATTTGTATGTCTAGGAGCTTGGAGGACCATCTATCAACATTCAAGGGTTGGCAAACTGGCTCGATTCAGCAAAGGTACCTGAGGAAAGGCATTATGACAGGACTCAAAATAGGAAACTTAGGACGCTTGGCAGGATTCTTTGACTTATAAGATAGAGGTTTCAGACTTATTTGGATTGGGTTTACTTGGCACACAGTGGAGCGCATCATAGCACTTTGGAAGGCAAAATTCAGTCAGGGGGAGTTACTTGGATTCTTAGCAGGGTCTTCATCTCCGGAGGAACAGGAAATCACAAGGCAATCAGGTTTCAGATTATGGTACGGGTTCTAGGTGTTATTAGGGGTTCAAGGATTACAAACTTCAAGGGATCTTTCTTATTCGATGGATTTTCATTCAGGGTTAGGCAGGAATAATCAACAATAAGGACAGGAACTCAACATAGGTTCGGAATGACAACTCAATGACGAGGGAGAAAAGGGAACTTTGTTGATTTTGTTGGGGGTCTTCAATGGAGGACTGGGAGAACCACATGAAACAAGGATAGGGATTCACACACCACAGATCGAATGTTTGCTCACCTGCGGCGTCTTGCTTGGCTTCCTTCGGGTCGTTTGGCGGACGCGCTCGGGACACGCGCTCTGGGATGGCTTCGCTGGGTCGGGATCGCTTGGATGGTTCATCGGGAGGCTTCCTCGGCCTTGGGTCGGAATGGAGTTGCTTGCATTCACCAGTCTGGTCGACCGGTGGCGGATCCAGTGGTGTTTGGCTCATCTCCGACAACACCACGACCCACTGCTTCTTCTCGGGAGGTTCTCTCACTACCGAACTGGTTCCGGCTATCTTCGGGCTTGGGACTCGTTCTTCTAGGCTCTTGTTTCGCTTAAGTGCCGGAAGGATTCCGACTGTCGGTGGGCTTCGCTTTCTGGTTAGACACATCTCAATCTTCGGAATGGGCTTTTCAATTCGCTGGATGCCGGCAGACATAACAGGAAGGAGAACCGACGGGTTCTCTGTAGGAGTGCCGGTTGACGTCAGGCTTGAGTTGGTCACCGGACGGGTTTCGGCAGGCTTCGGGACGGGTTTGTCCACTGGACGGCTTCCAGCGAACATCAACAATGGCTTGGTTACCGGGTAGAGACCGGCTGACACTACGAAGGGCTTGACTGCCGGACTGCTACCGGCGGACGTCTCGATTGGCTTCACCACTAGACTAGTAACAGTGGACTTCGGAAACGGCTTGGGCTTGATCATCGGACTGGTGCCGACGGGCTTCAGGAACGTCTTGACAATCGGGCAGGTACCGACGGACTTCGAGGACAGCTTGACCACTGAACTGGTACTGATGGCTATCATGATGGACTTCGTCACCGGTCGGGCACCGGCAGACGTCAGGATTCGTTTTTGTACTGGACTGGTACCAGCGTGTTCAGGAAGTGGCTTGACCACCGGACAGGAACCGGCGGACATCTGTGCGGACTTGACCACCGGACGGGCACCGATGGGCATCAGCTTCGTTTTGGTTGCCGGACAGGAACCGGCGGACTGGAGGGTGGAATTGTCTACTGGACAGGTTCCAGCAGACCGCGGAACTAGCTTGACCATCGGACTGGAACCGACGGACATCGGATCGGACTTGATCATCGGACGGACACCGATGGGCATCAACTTCGGTTCGGTTGCCGGATAAGAACCGGCGGACTTGAGGGCGGAACTGTCTACTGGACTGCTTCCAGCGGACATCGGATTCGGTTTGAGCGTCGGACGGGGACCGACGGACATCGGAGCGCAATTGCCTACCGGACTGGTTCCAGTGGACATCGGGATCGGCGTGGCTACCGGAGGAGGACCGGCAAACATCTTGGGCGTCTTGGCCGCCGAACGGGTATCGACGGTTGGCTTGACTACCGGGCTGGTACCGATAGACGTTGGGCGCAGGATCGGCTTGGCAACTGGACTGGCACCAGCGGACATCATGAGTGGTTTATCCACCGGACGGGAACCGGCAGACATCTGACAGGACTTGACCATCGGACAGGAACCGATGGGCATCAGGTTGGCTTCGACCCCCGGACGGGAACCGGCAGGTATCTCGTGCAACTTCACCACTGGACGGGTGCCGGCAGACATCTTGGATTTCTTGGCCGCCGAACGAGTATCGACGGTTGTCTTGACTACCGGACTGGTACCGATAGATGATGGACGCAGGCTAGGCTTGCCCACTGGACTGGCACCAGCGGACATCAGGAGTGGCTTTTCCACCGGACAGGAACCGGCAGACACCTGGATGGAATTGACCACCGGACGGGAACCGGCAGGCATCTCGTTGGACTTGACCATCGGACGGGCACCGATGGACATCTTGGACTTCTTGACCGCCGAACGGGTATCGACGGTTGGATTGACTACCGGACTGGTACCGATAGACGATGGACGCAGGCTAGGCTTGCCCACTGGACTGGCACCAGCGGACATCAGGAGGGGCTCGTTCACCGGACAGGAACCGGCAGGCATCTTGTTGGACTTGACCATCGGACGGGCACCGATGGGCATCTTGGTTGGTTTGACCGTCGGACTGGAACCGACGAACATCATATCGGAGTTATTCACCGGACGGGGACCGGTAGAATGCTTGGTCGTCTTGGCCGCCGAACGGGTTGCGACGGGCATCAGGGCGGAACCGACCACCGGACTGGCTCCGGTAGACCTTATCGGATTGGTTGCCGAATGGGGTCCGGTCACGCGTTGGAACTGTTGGAGTACCGGATAGGAACCGGTCGTAGTCTGGAACGGCTGGGATACCGGAAGGACACCGGTCGGATTCTGTTTCGGTTGGAATGCCGGAAGGGAACCGGCCTTACACTGGAGTGATGGGGCTTCCGAACTGGATTCGGTCACGGACAGCAACTGTCGGGATACCGGAAGGAGACCGGTCGGAGTCCGTTGCTGCTGGTTTGCCAGAAGGGAACCGGCCTTGCACTGGGGCGGCTGTGGTACCGGAAGGGATCCGGTCGGACTCTGGAACACCGGAGGCAATCCGGTTGGCTTCGGGATCCGCATGGGCTTGGGATGGAATCCTGGTGGTGGTCGGAACGGCTTTAGCACCGGATGGAAACCGGTAGGCATCGTTGACAGCATTGGATGAACTCCAGGCGGATCGAATGGGATTCGGAACGGGTTCGCCACCGGGTTGGTTCCCGAAGGCGCTTTGCGTGACGTCAATGTCTTTGGATCTTCAGATGGAATGTCGACAAACTTGGCTGGCTCGTTGCCGACAAGGAAATCCTCCTGGCTCGTCGAAGGATTCTCGCACTTACACATTGGACTCTCGAAGGCAACGGTTGTCACCTTTTCTTCACACTTGGCTGCTTCTTCGGCCGGCGGGGCTGCCGACTCAGGAATAGTGACCTCGACGAAATCACTCTCGGATGGGACCTCGGCCGGTCCACGCAAAGGCGTCTTCTTCTTGGAATCCTCGCCGCGTTGCGGCTTCTCGGTCTGGATTGGATTGGAAACACTCGTACTCACCTCTTTCTCTTTCGGCAAAGACGTGCGTGGCCACTCCATCACGTCAGGATTCGGAACGGGCTGTTCCGTCGTTGGACTCGGTGACTGGCTTCTTCGAGTAGGAGGGCTGAGCCAGCGTGTAGTGGTCGCCAGGGAGTAGCTGGATGGCGACCTTCGCTTGTTGAAACCATTGTCACTGGTGGTCGGGCAGGAAATCAAAAGAGTTTCCACCAGAACGCAAGCTTCGACGTGGATGTCTTCGAAGCGCCAGTAATCCTCATCTAGCTCTTCGAATCTTTCGGCTGGGAGTGCACACAAAAGTTCACCGTACACTCTCTGGTATTCACGATAGTAGCACTGGAGTTCACTTTCGTAGGTTTTCAATCGTGCCAAACTCGGTTGGACGATACCACTTTCTTCACTAATTCGTTCTTGGAGCTTCTTAATTCTTGCCTCAACGTGGCTACGTTGGGCGAACAGCCTTTTCACTTCGGCCATTCTGGGTTTGAGAACCGCTAGTGTTTGGGAGCCACTACACACGCGCGCGATTCATTTTCGGAAGGAATGGTTCGGACTTCTTCTTTTTTCACTTCACTTGGAATTTGGTAACGCTTTCACTCCGCCAATGAAAGCCATGGAAAATCACTTCTAAACACACTGGGGTCGAACTACCGGGGCAGGAACACCAGCAATCCCCTCGGTAGGATTACTGTATGCTGTCGGCGACAGCAATGGAAGGAATTGTCCCAATCGGCTGATTGGCGACAACGCAGCTGCGGTTGCAGCTTCTTGAGGCACTGGATCCTTTATCCGGTTCGCTAGGACCAAATGTTCCGTCGGAGGAACAGCACAGGACCGGTAGCTCGATGGGAAGGAGGGGGACACTAGCCTACGAAAAGGCTGTGGCTTCCACTGGGGAGGAAAAGGCGGTTTTGCACTACTAAAAACTACTTAACTAGCTATATTTCTTCTCTTCGGTGTGTACAGTTCTGTGGTTGAATGAAGACTATTTTCTCTGCACTGCGCACGCAATCTTCCAAGGAAAAGGAGGTAGAAAAAACTGCATGCGCTGCGCTGTGGCTATGATGGAATCTTCCATGCACATAGGCGATGGTGCGATGGTTCGGGCGTCGTCGGCGGCTGGTACATAAGGACACGCAACACATGCATGGTCGGTGGGTCGATCCTTGCTCGTTCACGTTGTCGCTCGGTCGGTGTGAGACGTTGAGCACATAGTGGCTGAGGTGCGATGCAAAGAGATAAGAGATCGGATAAGCGTCGAAGCACACTCTGTGGAAACTATATGCAGAACGCATGAACCGTACATAGTAAATGAGTTGCGATGAGTGCGGAGATGCGATGGAGCTGCTTCGACGCATGTGATCGCAAGAGAACGCAAGAGAATGCTTGTCGGCTATGGATTTTATGATTGCGCTCGTTGTGTATGTAAAGCAATGAGGATTCAATGTGTTGGGAATGCTAGTAGATAATATAAAATGCGTTAATATGTTGTTGTTTTTAAACATAACTCAATGCTTTTTCACATGACATGCATTTTGATGGACCAAACGTAATAAAAATTTATCATACTATCTATCGATCACTATGTAAAATAACATATTTGATTGCATATAAAATAGTATTCCATCAAATCGTTTAAGTTTTTTTACAGCATAATTTTGTTATTATATGTGTATAAGAAAACATTATATTTTCTCTGTTCGGGATTTGAATCAAGTGATCAATGTTTGATATGGCCGTTTGTTCAGTGCATGTTATTCATGTGCAAGTTAGAAAGTTTCAGGTTTTTTTGGTATTCAACTTAATTGCTTAAAGTATTTTAATTGAAAAGTTCTGCTTTTTTCTTTGTCAGGCAAAACTAGATCCCTTAACGAAAAGAGTGTGGCATCAATTTCGATTGATACTCTTTTACCTAATATAAGGACTGTATCGTTAATTATGATTACACCTGAAAATTGCTGTATCTGAAAATGATTTATTTGTTTTGTAAATTAAATTCAATTACATTGTTTATTGACCATCAGAAAAGCCCATGGTATCATTTTATATTTATTTTTTCGTGGATCTTGCCAGCTCTCGCACCTTCTTCTTGGTGTTCTTCTTAAGGTTTTGGACAACCGTTCCGTCGATGATTTTGCTTGGGTTGGCCCAGTTTTTCTTGGCTTTGATGACGTCCTCCGCTCCTCTATCCTTTTGCCGTAGTTTCCCTTTCATCAAAGCCAAATACTTCTTAATGCGCCTAATTTGCGGGCAATTTGAAGAGTTCATTGCCTTTTCCACAAATTGGACATTGTTTTCTTCATACCAGTGAAAGGTGTCACGCGAATAGTGGCAGGATGCCAAATCCGATCAAAATAATGTAGGACCTTTGTGCTTTCAGATGAGTGGCAGAATTGGTTTCTGGAGGCATTCCTTCCGGTATGTTTCGACATTCATACTTGGGACGGTGAAGAAAGGTGACGATTTCATACCACTTTGACAAATTGCTTGCCAAACTAATACATTTTCCCAACTTTTTTGCAAAAAATCGATTTCTCCGAATTCGGAACATCAGTGCCACGCTTCACAGTGAAAAACTGTGCTCCTGAAAGTGCCTTGTTGTCCAATATGACATACGTTTCATCATCCATGATTATGCACATTTAATTTTTGCTCAGACATCGTCGTACAGTTTCCGAGCCCGAGTTTTCACATAATCCGCCAGAATTTGACTGTTTTTTGGACATTTCTGTTTTGGGTAAGTCTTCAGGGAATTACGCTCCTTGGCGCGCTGAACCATACCAATAGTCGTTCCACACTTTTTTGCGCAATCTATGATGAATACCTCCTATTTTCTTTTGAAGATTTTGCAAATTTTGCTGTCCAAATTTGACTTGGACGCACCTGGTTTTCTGTCGCGTCCGGGTGAGTCTATCAGTGTGTTATGCATACCGAATCGTTTGACAGCATTTTGGACACAAAAAACGCTAACACCTCCAACTTTTGCTAATTTTCTTAGCGATAGTCATTTTTCATAGCAGTACCTGGTCACAATCGATTTTCGCTTTTCATCCGTAAACACTCGCGTTGCTCTACTTGAGGAAAAACTTTAACTTTTAATGAAGGTTATGTTTTGTTTACAACGCTAGCAGCACATAAACACACAGCAGTTGTCAGAATAAGACTTAGTCTTTTTAATACAGGTGTATTCATAATTAACGATACAGTCCTTATGATGAATATATATTGTGGTCTTATTAGAGACATCTTTTCTCGTAGATATCACCGAAAATTTTGTAATAAAAAAAACCTATACCCAATAATACATACTTGCCCAATTTTTGTTTCTTTTTGCCGAGGTCAGCACAATCGAGTAATGTTTTAATGCCGAAAATCAGTATAACAGTCTCATATTGATTTAAATTGAAATCAACACTCAGTTCGGAAAGTAAAAATATGTGTATACATAAAGACACCGCTCACGCGGATATAATTACATGTTATACATTCTCTTCTCAAATAATTAATTCAATAATCTCAATCTTGTACAGTTACACCAGATTTTTATTGAACTGGTCGGTTTTTGCTATTGCAACAGGATCAAAACTGACTAAGTTATAGCAAAAAAAAAAACGGCCTGCGCAAAACAAAAAGCGGGTGCATTTTATCTTTCCGAGTGAAACGATCATTTCACTACCCACATCCAAAGAAGCGCTTCAACATACAAGCGACTTCATCGATCAAATCACGCGAGTCGTTGATGCGCACGAAATAGGCGAAAAAGGATGTGAAAACAACATGCGCACCCTCATTGAAAACCTCATGCACTATGGCCTATCAAACATCCCTCTTCTCATCTCATAACTTATCGCATCCGATCGCATCTCACCTTACCCACTATGGTCACAGCCAGAGGCAAACAAACGATGTGGTGTGTGTGAGGGTAAATTGGGTGATTGTTAGTTGGGATTGGAGCCGTAAAATACTCGCGGCGACTCGAGGTTAGTTGTACGGGGAAAGGGGGTCAAATCAGGATGGATCTTCGCGTTGGGAGCGAACAATGGGGTTGACCGAATTTTAAAGTAAGGAGGGGCAGGGGAAGGAGCAATGCAGGAGCCCATTTTTTTATTACGTGGAAGGCCGGCAGGGTACCCGGGTACCCACGAAATTGAAATGATCATATCTCCGTCAATTTTTCATAGATTTTGGAAATTTTTAGCTCATTCAACTCAGAAACTCATCATCTATCGGGAAAATATTTGGTTAGACCGATCTAATCACCGTGGTTTTCGGAAAATCCATATTTTTGGGAGCATGTCCTTATACCATATTGAAACCCACATTGTTAAGACTAGGATATCTTAAAGTGTTTATGGTCAACCATGGCCCCACGAGAAGCGTGTTCCGAAATCACAGTTTCAAAGTCAACACGTTTTATGATTCCAGGCCAGTCAGATACAATATGCCAAAGCAATTTTACGATGCTTGGTACCGAAATTGCTACTAACCTACCGAAAATCCCGTATATTGTATTGTATAAAAACATGGATCCGTAAATCCGGATTTTCCGGTACCCATGGTGATCGGACCGGTCCAACCAAATACGATCTCGATAGATAATGAGTTTCTGAGTTGAATGAGGCAAAAACTTTTAAAATCGGTGGAAAAATCGCTGAGATATGATCATTTCCATTTCGTGGGTACCCGGGTACCCTGCCGGCCTTCTACGGGTGTTTTTTTTTGCTGGCCACACTACGATTAATAATCAAATTTGAAAAATTATGCCAACCATGTTACTCATATATGGATAATCTGATTGTCATATCTTTTTTAATTATCTTTGAACCCATTAGTCTGCACACTGGGTCTGGCCGTTTCAATATTTCTATCACATTATACTTGATGTGCTGCAAATATTAATGTTGACAAGAAAGTACCAGAAGTAATTTTGGTATTTCCAGGATGCTTTTCAATACTGGCTGTGCTAGAAATTAATTCTATGGTGCTAGCACTAGCATAGAATAGAAAAGAAGGTTTTTTCTAAAGTTAGATCGGTATCCGGATCAAGGAGAGCTTCAAGAAGTTATCTCCTGAGCGAACCGAGGAAATGCCAGAGTCAAGTTCCAGTCGAAGATTGTGTTTATTTTGGTAATCGGATTGTGCATAAGGGTGAGCGAGACGCCTGGAGTCATTATTGGAAAAGGTTTTTGAACGCCGTGTAACAATTACGGTGGACTTGTGCAGTTTGATGCCACTCGCTCGAGTGCGTTTTGCTACGACCCTACGACCTTACACGGCGGTGGGGGAGAGGAGGAAAGGCAAATATCACTAATCCGTGTGTGGTCACATATGGTTGCAGTTGAATGTTGTTTTATAATTTGGTAACATTGTAATTTTGAGGTGGATGGCCTTCATCGCTATTTGTTTACGTTAGGTGTGAGTTGAAATGGTTTAACAATGGTTCTTAACTAAAATACAAATACACAGGATTTCCCAGAGGACCCAGACGACTTTCTTGTGGAACTTCTACATGAATTCGTGGTGGAACTTCTACGGGAACTGCGGTAGAAATCATAGATAAATTCTCGGTGGAGCTACCGGTAGGATTCCCGGTGGTGCTTTTAGAGAAATTCCCGTTGAAAGGCCTGCGGGAATTTCCGGTGGAGCTTCTAGGGCAATTTTCGGTGCAATTTTTTTTATCTGTATTAACGAGATTTTTAGCCCTAGGTTAGTTTATCTCGGGACCCACGCATTACTTCTTTAGAAGGAAGGAAGGAAGAAATCACATTTAGTGAGTTTGTCGGGAGTGGGATTTGATCCCAGGTCCTCGGCGTGATAGTCAAGTATTCTAGCCATCTTACCAGGTGCAACTTAAATTCTCGATTGAACTTCTAGTAAACATTTTGGTGGACCTCCTTTGGGAGATTCTGGTGGAAATTGTAGAGATATATCTAGTATATATAAAAATGCAGTGGCATACGTGGGACCGCGCATAACTTGCGAACTAAAGGTCCGATTTTGGTTGTCTAAGTTTTGTTCTGTTACAATTGGCTACCGCTTCTGATTCATATGCATAATGCTCGTCCCTTTCCTCCTAAAAAGAGACACGAACACTGTCTTTAGCCACAGGCTGTACAGACTGAACGAAACTTAACACTAGACAACGGACGTGACACATATTACGAGCACTAGAGGATACTAGGAAGAAACATTTCTTGTGAAAAGTTTCATCACTCGGAGCGGGAATCGAACCCTCGCCCCCATGGCACGGTACGTTTAGACTTTAGACGCTTGGTGACGCTAATCGCGCGGCTACGAGACTCCACAGCATCTTAAGGTGAATATATAACGAAGCCACACCTCAAATTTTCAAGAGCACAAATCTGAGGAACCAAGAGATGGATTGCGATGAAAAGTTGATCGATTGGTGACCCGCTGGTGGTGACCAATCGATCAACTTTTCAGTGCAAACTAACCCTCGGTTCTACAGATTTGTGCTTTTGAAAATTCGAAGTGTGGCTTCGTTATATATTCACCTTAAACGTATGTTCATAGCCATTCAAGTACACGCAGAAAAATGGCGCTTGTTTAAAACAATAAAACGCATGGTTGATTTTCAAACTGAGAATTTACTTATTCCAAAGTTATATTTAATTGTTTTCATTTAGAGTTTATCGATAAAAACAACCGATTACCATCATTTCATATAATGTCAAAAATTTCATTTGTTTCAACAAAATAAAAACCATAAACTTGGTCCGAAAGCACTCACACATCTATAAAATGCTTACCCCAACATCGCCACAACGAAGAAGGTGCAGCCATCCATCACGCCAACTTCCAAGTTCAGCTTTAGCCGTGATGAGTAACGCGCAGGTACTCACGACAGCATCCACAAAAAGTTGATCGGTTTCGCCTTTTTTCTTTTTTTAGTCGTTCTCCTCCTCATCCGCTTACCGACGGTCTAAAAATAGATTTCCGAGCTGCCGCAGTTGCTTCCGTCACCAACACAGTCACATTCCGGGTATGTTTGTGGCAAAAATGCAGTCGTTTGAATCAATCCATTATTTCATGTTGAAAATACCATATCTCTGTTTGTTTTAACAAACTGTCAAAAATTTAGACAAATGAAAATATTTGTATTATCAAACAATAGAACGGTTCAGTTTAAACTAGAAATCAGTTTGTCGTTATAGTAAACTGAAAAATCGGTTGATTTGAACTAGAATTTAGTTGTGTTTACATTTTATTTTTCTGCGTGTATATTAAATTCCTTTAACGCTTTGTAAAAATCTTCGACCAATATGATTAAAAGAATAGTCAATAGCCAAAAGATGGAAAATTAGAACTTTTGGTTTCAAATCATATGACCTAGAATAATAATAAATAAGCATAAGCTAGTGGTCATGTAACCGATCTAAATAGTATTACAAATAGAAAGAATAGTCTATGATTAAAATAAGGAAAAATCTTCGATAAAAATATGACCAGTTGCAGCGCTAACAAATTCCTTGAAATAATACGTAAGACCAGAACAACACACGCTCAAAAAAATAAAATCTTTGTTGAAAATGTGGCCAATCACTTGGAACTCCATTAATTACCCAGAGCGGGTCTTCAGATAGGCTTGCGGTTGCGGATAAATCATTCGGAGTAATGGGTCATTCGGGGTAATGGAATTCATGGTAATTGCAGTGGTCACACGTTCACTTCATAAGTGGATGGTCATGGGTACGATCCCAGTCCCAGCACTCGAAATGTAATTGGATATCGGTGAATGGCAATTCATAATGAACCCTCACTCGGACTGGAAAAGAAACACACATCAGCATCATCGTGCCCAGCTCATCCTTCTACCATGGACAGAGTAGAAAGTGAAAACAGCACAAAGGCAACCAGTTTCATATAGTAGAAATAGAAAAGTATACATTTAGGTGCTGTATAAAGTGTAACTGCCGTTGTCAATTGTAATCGCTCACGTAGTGCCCAAGTGAACAATAAAGCTGTAAATTAGGTTAAGCGGTTAAGATTAAAAAATCCTAGAGGCTTTTTTTCCTGTTGATCTGTTAGGGGAATTCTTGGTGAGCTCCTAGAGAAACGCTTAGAAAAGTTACCGGTGTTACTGCCAGAGAAGTTCTTAATACAACTCCTAGAGAAATTTCCAGTGGAACTTCTAGAAAAAAAAATCGATGGAACTCGTTCAGGAATACTCGATTGAACTCCGGCGGGAATTAGTAGTGACACAGTAGTAGTGCAGCGATTGCTAGTGTAACTATCAGAGGAATCCCAGGATGAACAAAGAAATGTTTAGTTAAAATCCTATCGTAACTACCAGAGAAATTCGTGGTGGAACTATTAGGAAAATTTCTGATGGAACTCCTAGTGGAACTTCCGGTGGTACTCCTATAGATATTCTTGATAGAACTCCTGCAGGAATTCGTGGTGGAAGTGCTAGAGGAATTTCCAGTGGAACTTATACAGACATTATCGGTGGAACTTCTAAAGAAATTACCGGTGGGCGGTCAAACTTTTAAAGGAATTCTTGACGAAAAATCTCAGGGAACTTCAACGTGTATTTCCAATGGAATTCCTACAAAAACTACACGAACTCCCAGCAAAATTAGGGTGTTAGAATTTGCGGTGGAACTTCAGGTCGGAACTTCTCGATGAAACTCCTATAGAAACTCGGTGAAATCCGAGCAAGAACACTTAGAGAGTGTGGTACCTTGTGGTATGCACATAATATATTATTGTATTACTCTATTACGTTTAGCGTGTATGTTTACATTGAGTATCTGTCATATGTGGAGATGTTGTTATTGTTGTCTAGAGTGTGAATCATTGTATGTAATATTGAAGTATCGGTAATAAAGTGTATACAAATAATGAATACAGTTGTTGAATAATCATTACAGAGAAAGATTCTCACATTGGCGACGAGAACGGTGAACAGTGCATGTGAAATTAGTTTAATTTCGGTTCGGGAAGTGTTGTCTTTGGAAAAAGAAAGAGATGAGTGGTGTGTGTGTGGTGCATGCAGAGTGGTGATGACCTCCAGGTGATGACTTGTGATTGAATTTCAACATTGGAATCAAAAAGGTAAATATTGTGTACTAACTGTTCAATATGAATAAAACGATCTATTTGTACCTTCGACTAATGACAATGATCAACCTGTGAGAGATTTTGATGGTGATCGGTATTGTTTAGTTCAAATCGATGACAATCACTATTGTCAGATAAAGAAATAAAGAACTGTGAAGAAAACCAAAGTTTTGTTGATTGTGATATTGGTACTCGTTGAATAGGGTTGTTGTCCTAAATCTAGACTTAAATGCTGAATGATGAATGAAGTATTGATTTGTTAACCGGATGGCCGAGGAAGGCGTAGAGGTGAAACAATATTTTGAAATCAAATTTTGCCGTTGCTGTTAAAAGCCAGTGAAGGCGATGAAAGCCAATGAAGGCGATACAAGCTAATGAAAGCGACATTCTTGAAATAGCCGTAAAAGGCGGAAATGATTACAGATAGAAAAGCCGTTGAAGGCGGAAAGCAGGAAAAATGTTATAGGCAGAAGAGCCGACTAAGGCGAAAAACTGTCGATAACGGAAAGATCCGTCGGAGAGTGAAAAGCTGTTGAAGGCGGAAAAAGCCGTTGAAGGTGGAAATGCCGTTGAAGGCGGTAAGACCTGCAAGGCAGATATAGTCGATTCTTTGTAGAGCCGTATAAGGCGAATTGTGTTATTAAAAATTATAGTACTAAAAACGCAACAGTGTCGTAAATTTCGTAAGAAACAGATTACCAGCCAACGCAGATTTAAGGGCTGTTTGCAGATCAGAAGGAATTTCTCGGCCTATCTTGAGGCATGGGAAATTGCTTGGCTGAATCACTCAAGAAACCGTTTTTTCTTCGATCGCAGTACGCAGTTGCGAAAAAATGACAGTTCAAATGGCAGTCACCGTAGAAAGTTTCTGCCAGGAATCGTTCTAGAAGTTTCTTGAGCGATTTCTCTTGAACTCCAATCTGGGCTTTTTAGTTAAATTGAACCATTAAAAATGAAATTTCACACCAATTAAGTGGCAGCTGAGAAGGCGAAAGACAAAACTAAACTTTAGGCTGAGCGTGACTAGAAAAACAGGAACGAATAGTATTTGAATATGTTCCAAATGCGAATATAACTGAGCTGATACTGAGATTGTTGTGAACCCACCTCAGGTGATATATATTGAAGTTATCATTGCTCAGCAAAGTATAATAAGTCTACGAGACGTAAAAAGGGTTGGCTCTTGAAACCAAATTAATATGAAGACATGATTTAACTAATGCTTTGTCCTGTTACAAGACTAAAAATGTAACTTCAAGAAAATTAACATCAATGTGTGAGAATAATTAAACTGTCTTGGTAGTTTGCAAGATATGAAGTTTTGACTGACAGTTAAAGCATTCGTTGAAGCTAGACGACATATTCAGAGCAGTTGCTAACCACTAACCTGTTAAGTATCATGCTAGTCAAATGGCTAGTTAAATTGGATATTTAAAAAAATCGAACAATAAAAAATGAAACTTTTCGGCTTAACTAGAAGTCTCAGGAATTCGAGTAAAAAGCGCTTTATAACCTATTGAATGTGTTGTCAGGAGGGGCATTTTGACTTATGATTGCCTAACACTGGATATAGTGCCATTTTTGCTAATGAGTGGCCATCTTGCCAAGAACTGTGGCACAAGTTAGAGAACGAGGTACAGCATTACGCTCAACAACAAATTCTGCACAATAATTTCCTTATAGGAAGAGACAAATTTTGATCAGTTAAAGAAGTATTGAAACTATTATTGAGGAGAATAACGTACAGTATATCAAAAGCACAAGATATTGGAATAAAAAAAGATAATCATTTCTGTAACTACAGGAATAGATATATCTAATGAAAGCTGGATTATGAGGTTTGTTTTTCAGTCGAGCTTATTAATGCAAACAGGTACCATTACTAACATGTTACCTTGTTTGAATTTTTAGATTTCATACACTGAAAAAACTGCAAATATTGTATGCATGTGTCGCTCACATAGATTTTTGCAATTTGTCATAGATAACCCTATTCATGTGTAGATACACATAGTTTATATAAGGTCCATCGATTTTATGTGTGATCCAGCGTGGAAAACGAATATGTGTGTATAAATAAAATTTATATATCAAATTCATGGATTTTTACCAATAAAAATGCGTGTACATGTATAAGTGATATTTGTGTTATGAGTTCATTGAAAATTTGAATAAAAACGTGCTTTAAATTGTTTCAGTACAAAGAAATGAATCGTAGAGGCAAGCGTAAGGGCCATCATGACACAGACAATCATGGTCAGTGTGCACTACGTCAGACTTGTAGTCGTTAACAAAAAAAATATGAGGATGTATTTCATCGAAAAAATGTGAAATAAGTGATATGATAGACAGATGATTGAGCTTTGCAATAATGCAGAATATTCTAGTCCGATCCAACGAACTGAGAATATTATCAGTATGATAGGCATATGTAGAAAATCAAAGTTACTTAAAGATAAAAAGTTCTAAATTTTGACGGTACATTGAATGCGAATAATTTGGAAAAGGCTTGTTGAAATAGCTTCATTAGGTATCTAGAGTGAGAACATAACATGTTGAGGTGCTTTTGCAATATTTTGGAGGTACACCATTAAAATAAGTCCTACAGTTCAGAACCCAAAAGAGCGACATCAAAGGAACAAATTTTTGGTTTTGTAATGTTAAAATAGGTTTGATTGAGCACGAATCACCAGTTAATGAGGGAAAATATGCATCGTAGAATGTAAACCTATTGAACGACCAAACCGTAAAAATAAACTCATTCAGTTTGAAAGGTAAATGGTAAATCATAAGAATTCCGAAATTATCGGAAACATGATTCCTAAAACCGTGGACACCTATATAGGTGAACCGTCGAAAAGTGCTCCAATAAGATGATCGATTTATTTTGTTATCTGGAGAAAATTGCTTTGTATATAATAATTGGCTACTATCATTACGTTTTCGATTAGAAGCCGAAGTGACTGGCGGGGCGAAAATTGATGTTTAACCTACTTATAAACATAGCAACTCGATTTAGATTAGTGCTAATTTCAGCTCTTAAGTAGCTTAATGATGCGCAATACCAGCAACCGGTTCAAATTTACGTCACAACTGCAACTTTGCATGTGCTTAAATGCGTGACTTCGATTTGGTACTGCGACGATGATGTATGTATTAAGAATTTGAGATAATTATAGGATTACAACATGAAAAAAAAAAAGAATGAATATTAATATTCTACTATACTTTCAAACAGCTAGTGCGGGTGCGAGTTTTGTGAACAATATATATAAAATATAATTCAAAAAATGGATGTTTTCAAGTTTTCAAATTACTATTTAGCTAAAACTAGTATTACAAATATTGCTTTGGACAAGTGACGTTTTTCTAAATCGTGATTTGATTTAAAAAAAGTATCAATCCCTTCGATATTTAGAAAACAAAATCTGTTAAGCCAACCTTCTGAATATATTCTGAACAAGAAACGAGTTCCAGCAAAGTTCGCCAAAAAAACATAAAATAAAATAGTGTTTGTATGACACTTGGACACTTTGTATCGAAAACGAGTTAATGGATATTGATAATTTTTCCACTGTAACATTCGTGCAGTGTTCCGACATATTAGTTAAAAAAATGTCTGAATAATAATCTGAATATACATACCTTTTGTATGAGATTCTTCTATGAAAGGACATGTCAAAAAAAATCAGTGGGCAGTATACAATGTTTGCATGCTAGCTGTCATTGAAAACATTTGAGAAGAGGAAAGCAATTCAAATAATTCATCAGTTAATATTATGCTTGACACTCAGTATTAAAAATATTTTGGGATTTGGGAAAATATTTGGGTCAAAATAATATTTCTTTTTAGGTACAATCACAAGTAACGGCCAAGTAATTTACCAAAATGCCGAGCAGAGATGGATGACCAAATGGATGACTGTACTTCTAATTTTGATGTGAGACTGAAGCGAGACGTTCATAAACTGAGGAGACTATAAGCGAAACAACGTGGAGTGACCTTGCTGCGGATCTGGAGAAAAAACGAGATGTGGTACCTTGTGGTATGCACATAATATATTATTGTATTACTCTATTACGTTTAGCGTGTATGTTTACATTGAGTATCTGTCATATGTGGAGATGTTGTTATTGTTGTCTAGAGTGTGAATCATTGTATGTAATATTGAAGTATCGGTAATAAAGTGTATACAAATAATGAATACAGTTGTTGAATAATCATTACAGAGAAAGATTCTCACAGAGAGTTTACCTACATGTGCTGTGCATCTCCTACAGGAATAATTAACGAAACTCCAGAGAAATTTTCGGTGGAACTCCTACGAAACTCGCAGTGAAACTCCTAGAGGAATGTCTGTGGAACTCCTAAAGGTGTTCTCTTTGGAATTCCTTGAGGAATTTCTAGTGAAACTGCTTGAGGAATTTCGAGTGATACTTTTGAAGGAATTCCCGTTGAAACTCTTAGAGGAATGTCCGTTCGAGAAAAAAAATCCAGGCTTGACAGAAACTCACTCGCGAGAAAATGAGGAAGCGATTTCGGCGATTTTCTGTGGAGAGAAAATAAAACTCAGAAATCACAACGAAAATCGTCAGCAGTACCGAGTGCGAGCTTGTCACGCAGCGAGGAGTTCGTCCAACACTCAAATTGCTTGTTGTGTTTCTCACGTGCACTCACACTCGAAAAGCACTCGTGATTTCTATACAAATAAAGATTCGCTAGGTTCAAAACATACTCCTCTGCCCGAAATCCCCATCGTTTGTTTTTTCGTTCCCCTCTTCTTCCTCGCTCGGTTTTTTATTATCGCACTGTTCGGGGTTCGTTCGCTCCCTCGCGACGAGGCAGAAGCAATCTACCACTCTGGACCATGTTGCAAAAATCTTCTGATGTTGAGGAGAATTATCAAGCCTAAAAAAAATCCGATTAGAACATCCACAGCAATTCCCGGTGAAATTCCTGTAAGAATTTCCAGTGGATTTCCTAGAGGAATTCTTTTTTCCTAAATATGCCGAATACTGGCATACACCCAGAACTGCTAGTTTTGCTAAACTAAGCTGCCGAATTCCTACTATTGAAAAACATAGAATTAGCACAGTGGATTACTGCACGAATTTATGCTGGCCTGCTTACTCCCACACGAAATTTGACGTTTGAGCTCAAAGGTCAAATTTTCTGTGAGAGTAAGCAGGCCAGCATAAATACGTGTAGTGGACCATACGGGTTCCTCAGGTGTTCACTACGGTGACCTGGATATACCGGCATCACCTTCTTCTTATTTATGGCTCTACGTCCCCACTGGGACTTGGCCTGCCTCGCTTCAACTTAGTGTTCTTTTAGCACTTCCACAGTTATTAATTGAAGGGCATTCTTTGCCTGCCATGCATGAATTTGTATATTGTGAGGCAAGTACAATGATATACTATGCCCAGGGAGTCGAGAAAATTTTCCCGACTGGAACGGGAATCGAACCCGCCGTCTCCGGATTGGCGATCCATAGTCTTAACCACTAGACTAACTGGAGACCGGCATCACCAAACCTGTTTTCATGTTTATACCAAAAGCATCACAATCACAATAAGTTGTCAAGATCTGGCATCGAAAGCCTACTTTTGTAGTTTCTCCGGTACTTTCTCCGGTGACCATGCAGAAGTAGTATGATTATTTATTTATTCGTATTTACGAGCATGAAAATCCATGAAGGTTGAACAGGTTCTGAAGTGACAATTCTAAAAAGTGCACTGTTGTTGCCCAATTGACCACCGTTTGGGATTCCTGAAGCCAATTCTGCATAGACTAGACCTGATCAAAACCCTTCATAACTGGTCCCATTTCAGATAAGTGTGCTGAGAAGTTAGTATTAGAATTATGCAAGTCGCACAAATTCGTAAGTGGTACAGTTCCAGACCGCTGTAAAGACAATTGCCTCCTTCCCGTCCGTTACCAAAGTACAGAGATTTGGGGCTAATCTCTGACTCTAAGGCAATATTGATCCAATCCTCCAATTGCCGAGAACTGTCCTGGCTACGTCTTTGCGACAACTGAGCGATGGGAAAGAAAGATTGATAGAGACCTCTACGTCCTCTCAGGCCTAGGTGTCACGGGAATGTGGGTATTGTTAGTGGAAGGTTAGTCCAAAGGATACGTTTAGGCAACGTTAAGGCACCACCACGATGTACAGGAACAGACTCACCAAATTATTTATTTCTTTGTTTTCAATATTGGAGAATGGATAATGCCAATATGAGCAAAGTGATTTAGTTTTATCTTCAGATTTTCAAGAGCAGATCTGATTGTGAACGATAACTCGCTATCAGTATAGCATTTTATAGCAGTATTCGTGTTCGATTCTCGCTCGCCTTTTTTATTTTTCTTCCACTTTCAAACAAAAATATTTTGTTTTTGAATCTAAGTCCGTGAATATTTGTTTCAAAAAAATAAAGTCTTTGAAATTGCAAAATTACTTACTTTCAAAGCAATGATGTGATAGATTCAAAGTCAACAAGTATTTGAAACTAATTGTTAAATAAATGAAAATAATGCTTTGAAACAAATACCAAATGTATTTGATTCAAAGAAAAATTGTATTAAGCCGTGGTTCAATGGTTTATTTTCTTTGATTCAAAGTACTTTATTTTCAAGTTTAAAATATTTTTTTCTGCGTGTTGCCTTCCATTTGCATGCCCCGGACATCCAGCATCAATATCACCAAAAACTACAAACGAATAACGCGAAAATGAAAACGACTTCCGGCACCCCGATGGGAAAACTCACAATCGTGAATTATCCGGAGATCAATTTACAAGCACATTCCGAGACAAAATTTGCAACACCAGCCGTTTCTCAATTCGGTCGGTCATAATCAAAACAACGCGGAGCAAAGAAAATGAGTGACAGTTTCGAAAACGCAGCCACTCGCGCGCACAGCCTGCTACGATCGATAATTGTACAGAGAAGTTATGCAAAAATGCATACAGTGAACGACATTTGTGGGTTTTCAATAGTATGCCGAATTATATAGTAATTATACTTTTTTAATGTTCCGGATTTTGGAATACATTCCCAACGATACTTGAACGGTCTCGATTATACAGCGCAACATTACTTGTTTGGTTGCAAAACTATAGCTTCTAAAAGTTAAGGTCTATAAAAGATCTTCTTTGCAATAACGGAAGTATTAAATAGTTACGTTGCAAAAACGGTTTTAAACTTCTAATGAATACTCGCGAAGATTTTTTTTATATTGGTGATTATAGAAGTGGCTTCGTTCTGACCCTGAAATTTCAAAAGCACAAATGTCGCATCGCACTGAAAAATTGATCGATTGCTCAGCCGCTGGAGGTGACCATTCGATCAACTTTGCAGTGCAATCCGTCATTTTGTTCTTCAGATTTGTGTTCTTCAAAAATTAAAGTATGGTTTCGTCATATCTTCACCTTATTGCATTACTGATTGTGTTTTGGAGTCTGAAGAGTAATACTTATTAGAAGTGCAAAACTACCTGTACAACGTACCTAACTATTTATTACTGTAGTTATTGTAAATCAAAACCATGCGTTTTTCTGGCTTTCTGGGTGGTTGCATTGACCAGTGACCACATCTCAGGGTCTTCAGCACCTTGTCCCTCAACTGTGTGATTGGTCGACTGATCACGGATGAAACACAGTCTGCCGTCGCCATTGAGTAGGTACCGAAACCAAAAACCGTTTCCGCCGTGCTGAGTAGCGGATCTGCTTGTGGCTGGTGGCACTGAATATATGTATTTTTATTATTAAATATAAAAAGTGCAGACGCGCCAGCCAGCAGCAAGTCGTTCAGCAGCACGCAGTAAGCGACTGACTGGCCTGCCGGTTGAACGATTATTACTATCACTTTTGATTCCGTTCGCTCATCTGTTTCGATCGACGCGCGGCGTCGTCGGGGAGATATGGTATGATGGGGCAGACCTCCAACTGCTCTCTGCAACATGTGTTCCGTCCGCGGTCTGCGGAAGAGAAGCTGTAGAGTGGAACGGACAAAACACAGACAGCAGAGGTTAAATAGACTATTTTGGATGGATTATGTAATTACGATGAGACTACTAATTGGGTCAGTGTGCAAGCTGAAACAAAGAAACGGGGAAATTCCAGATGATAGGAAGTGATGGCCTTGTTGGAGTAAATTATTTATTGTTGAATAAATAAACGGAGGTGAGGATATGCACAGCATTAAAAATGCAGTAGAAAGGAAAACTCATAATTGACTCAATGTGAAAGATATTTGCTCATGAAAGAAACTGACATTGACCTGCAGAGCAACATCCAGTCAGAGCCGCGACCATGGAGATTCTCAAATGTAGAGCAAAGCAGGAAGATGGTAACAAACAGATAGCCTGGGCAAGTCAGCATCAGCCGACTAAGTGGAACCAAACTATGCGGTACACATTCATATATGTACAAGCCCATGCATGCAAACTTCAGTCGACCTGGTCAACGAACAAACCTAAAGGCGACTGACCTAGTTTTCTGCAGTGGATGGATGCGCGCACGATGTCGGTTGGTTCTTGTTGGCTGGCTCTGATTAGCTGCAGCAAGCAAACACTACCACCAGCACCGCCCTTACAGTGCTACAGCAGCGATGTTGTCGTCGCTGTCAGAGGGCCATCAGGGTGGTTTCGCGGTGCCCTTGGTGAAAAAGCAGTTGATACAGCACCTCGTAGACCAGTGTTTCTTTTCTACTTTCATAAAAGAAGCTCCAGAGGATTTATGTAAATAAATGGTGGCACCAATAGTTTTTTTATGTGAAATAACATGAAAGAATATATTTAATATCAGTCTCAACGTTTTGAAAGTGTCGGTCATTTGAATTGAAAATTGCGATCAATCTAGCACAATTTCAGCTGTGTGCCTCTATTTTCTCCTGAAATTTCTCCTTGTTCCAAACAGTTGTTCCGGATTCTACCGGAATTTTTCAGTGATTTCCTCCTTGGATCATGCTACGAATTCTTTCTAGGATTTCTCCTTGAAAATCCTTAAAGATTTCTCTCAAAGGGTTAAAAAAAAAAAATCGCGGTTTCTACAGGAGTTCCTCTCTGAGTTTCTTCTAGAGGTTTCCCTTGTATTGCTCACCTGTGATTTCTTCCGGAGATTTACGTCCAAAAAGGTGTCCCAGACTTTCTACAGGAGCTTCTATAGAGGTGTTGCTTTAGCTGCTGTCCCGAGATTTATCAGGGATTTTTATACATCCTCCCCGGATTGCAGCAGGAGTTCCTGTTGATATCTCTCACGAACTTCTTCCAGAGATTTTTTTCCCGGATTTTACTCGTATTTTTATTTCGGGGTTTCTTGCAGTGATACACCTAGGATTTCTTTTAGTGGTTTTCTCGGGAATCTCTCCCAGAGTTCCTTCCGGAATTTTTCAATAATTTACAGAAACCTCATAATAAGTATCCTGAAACTGTTTGAGATATATTAGCAGGTAAATCTCTTCCAAATATGTAATATTTTGAATGATTCTGTTTTTGATGTTTTTTCTGTCTTTTTGGATTGAAGAAAACATTAAATCAAAGGAGCTTTTCTTGGTTTTCGTTTTCCCCAATTAATGATCCATTTTCAAGATTCCGACTCTGCGATGGATGAATTCCGTTTATGCCTCTAGAATAGTTATATCAATTTTTTGGATTTTTGTAATGAATTTAAAAAAGATAGAGAGGTTTTGTGCCTTTTTGAGAAAGATTTCTAATGGAAATCAATTTCTAATGGAAATTACCTCTTTCTAAATTTTGAGTTAAAAATAAACAATAAAAATAATAAAAGATCCTTCCGGAATCTATACCATAGCTCTTCCCGATTTATTTCTAGTGCGTAGTGAAGAAGAAATTTCACATAAACTTCTACTAAAAAATCCTCAAAAGCCATACCAGGAGTTTTTTCCTACTCCTTCAATAAAATTAAATCTCATCAGGAAATTATTAAACATTTCTTTAAAAATTTCATCTGGTAACCCTCGAAGAGTAACTCCAACATGGTTAATGTCATTTCATAAAATACTTCTGTAAATATCTGTGGAGGAATATCTCACAGGAAAAATTTCTGAAAGAATCGCTAAAAATTCCCTGAAAATTCTGAAAATAAAAAAAAATCCATGGAAAAATGTTTGAGGTAATCTCTTACTGACAACCATGAAAAACCCTGAAGATGTCTTAAATGATATTTCAGAAGGAATTCTTTAGTAAGATTGAGTCCATGGAAGAATTTCTACGAAAAAAAAACCTTGTAGGAATTTCTGAACGAATTGTCTTTCTAATTCCTGAAGAAATCCGTGGGAATATTCTAGAACGATTTCCTGCAGGATTATGTAAAACTATCCCAGGGAATTTTCTGAAATAGTTCAAGAAAGAGTTGCTAATAAAATTGCTAAAAACTCTCTCTTACAAACCCTTGATTGAATCCCTAGGGATTCAGCTACAAGGATTTATTAATAAATAATCAGAATAATTCAAAGAGAAATCTCTTACCAAAACTCATGGAGGATAGAATTCCAAGAGGAATTCATAAACACATTTTTAAAAGAATCCCTGAAAGAATATCTGGAGGAATACTTTAACTGAAAAGGATTCTAGGAATTTCCAAAGGAATATAGGGTGACCAAGGGTATTATCGGCAGATTTGTTCTCTTCGTCATGAGGGGTTTTTGTCGACTAAAATACTTGAGATTTGGTCGAACAATTCAGCTTGATTGGGAAAGATTTGAGGCCAATTTTGAGTTCAATAGATCCTAAAAAAAACCTTATGATGAAAAGAACAAAACAGCCGAAAATAGGTAAGTTCCCCTATATTAAACTTTCTAGGAATTGTTACTAAACATGTTCAGTACAACAACATGTAAATTCCTAATGAATCTAAGAATAAAATGTTTATGGTTTCTTTGGAAGAATTTCAGGAGGAATTTCTAGTGAAATACATGGAGGAGTATCCGGCGAAAATCATGAAGGAATCTCTATATGATTTTTTTTTTTGCAAAATCACAAAGAATATCTACTGAAATCACTGAACAAAATAATGGAAAAACTTCTTGAGAATTTCCTCCATGGTGAAATTTATGGAAGAAGCTCTGAAAAAATTGACCATTTTTCACGTGACCTGTTTATTGAAATTTTAAATAAACCCATGGACACTCTTTGGAAAATTTACGGGGAAATTTAAGGCATCTGTAAAAATATTTCTAAAGGAACATTCGGATTTTTTTTGAATAATCCTTGGAGAAACTTCTGAAAGAATTCTGGAAATTTTTCTAGAAAAATTCTTCGTGAAATTTCTGGAGGGTCCTGTATTGGAATTTCTTAATATTTCATGGAATATATGCCTCCAAGAATGTCATTCTTAAATTGCCATAAGAATCTTCTAAGAGGTATACAATGAATATGCAGGAGAATGTGTTCAGGGACCTAATAAGAATACCGCCAAGATTTTTTTTGATAATCCGTTATGGTTTTCAAAAGAGTCTCGCTTAGTATTTAAAAAGAATAAGTGAAGATCTTCACAGACAGTATTGCTGTAAGAAATCATTAAATGAAATCACAACAAAAAAAAATATAAAAGATTCACAAGAAGAACTTTAGAAAAATATACCTTATATGCACAAAGAAAACAAATAGAAATTGTTTAAAAATTACTACTGTTATTGGTATCATATTTAAATAGGTTGGCGAGAAAAAAAATTCTTTGTTGTTTTTTCATCGGCGAAAGAAATTTTGTTCGGCGGCGTGGAAAAATATGAACAGCGGCGCGCCGGGTCAATTTAACTGGCGGCGGCGGCGTGGAAAAATCGTCGGCGACGGCGGCGTGGCGCGGCGGCGCACACGTCTAGTTCATACATTTTAGAAAGGAATTGCGATTAACAACACCAAGACCAACTGCATTGCTGGTGGCCAACGTCTATCCGGCCGTGGTAATTGTGGCGAAGTGGTGGTGACAAGTTTGATACAGTGGACGAATTTGTTTATGTTGATACTCTAGTGCCAACATTCTAAAACTATGGGTCGCGACCCGCTAACCCCATAAGAAGCAAAAGCGTTTTTTATAGTTATTTTTGTATTTTTTGTTAAGAGTTAGCAAGCATGATAACAAAAAACGGAAACAGTCTGTGCTGAAGAAGGGTACTCACACCCGAGTTGCTGAACCAGTACTCCTTCCAGGGTTTCTTCAAGAACTTCTTACGGGATTCTTCCCGTAAAAGGTTCTTGAAGAAACCCTGGAAGGAGTTCCCATGGGAACTTCCACAGGTATCCACAGGAAGTGATTCTTGATAGGATCACGGGAACAATTTCTGAAAGAATCCCGGCAGGAGTTCCTAGAGAAATCCCAGAAGAAGTTCTTGGTGGATTCCTGGCAGGCTTTCATAGATGAATCGCATAAATGATTCCTGAACAAATCCAAAAAGGAACTCCTGCGGAAACCTTGCATGAAAACCTTGGAGAAGTGTTGGTGGGATCCCGGAAGGAACCCGTAAAAGAACACCTGGAGGAATCCTAAAAAACAATATATGGAGGGATCCTAGAAGAAATCCCGGGAAGAATTGCGAGAGGACTCCCTGTTCAGGAATCTCTGAAGAAGTTCCTTGAAGAATCTCAGAGGGAACTTCTGAAGGAATCCTAAACCCGCGAATAATTAATATATGGAATTTCCTGGAAATCTCAGAAGAAACTCCGGAAGGATTTCTGGGATCTCAGAAGAAGCTCCTGGATGGGCTACTCATGGTCTTGAGTCTTGAGCAAATCGCCTCCAGTCGCCCTGAAAATATAAAGATCTTAGGGCCTCCTCAACTGCGAAAAAACAACGTGTGTGCGATTTTCCACGATGGTGATGGCCCCGTCTTGGTTCTCTGCTGAATATGGGTTTAGCTTGCCGTACTTCGGCGCTGAATATTGTTTGCAGCGCTGTTCGTTCGGGGACTCCAAAGGCTCTCCGATCAACGGGACCGCAGCTGGTTTCGCATAACGTAAAAGGCTCGATTCGCACATCACTACAGCAGCCTTTCTCAAACTTCTTTATCGACGCTTATGGGGTTAGTGGGTCGCGACCCATAGTTTTAGAATGTTGGCACTAGAGTATCAATATAAACAAATTCATCCACTATATCAAATGTTTCACCACCACTTCGTCACAACTACCACGGCCGGATAGACGTTGACCACCAGCAATGTAGTTGGTCTTGGTTGTGTTAATCGTAATTCCCTTCTAAAATGTGTGAACGCCTTTTCCTCGGCCCGCTGATCAATATCGATGATGTCGATATCGTCCGCGAAGCCCAAGAGCATATACGACCGTGTAACATTGGTTTCGCTCTTTCCAGTGCTATGTTTAACAATAAGTTCGAAAGAGCATCTTCCTCTCCAGTCCGTCTAAGGTTGCGAACGATGGCGAAATTTTATCCGCACACTTAATTTTGATCCGCCAAGCGTTGCACGAATCAGTCCAATCAGCTTCGTCGGAAAACCATGTTTGATCATATCTGCCATATTTAGCTCATTTCTACACGCAACCTGAGATTGGCAGATTCTAATACATTTGGGTATGAAACATATACAAATATTGTATTAGGGCCTTGCAAATACAAAAATTGGTAGGTGGCAGAATACCAAAAATTGTATTGGCTTCCTAGAACCTGGAAAAGGAAAATTTCGCATGTGTGCGTGTGCTCTGTCGCACTGGTTTCTCATTATTTGTTCTATTTTTAGACTGATCATGGCAGCAGCGGCGGCATCAAATACCAATACATGTTTAAAAAGAAATACGGGCTGCGGCGAGAATCGAACCGAGACACTATCATGGTGATACACGGTATCCTGCGCTCTAACCAGCACGGCTATAACTGCACATGAATAGACATGAGGCTGAAAGCCATCATGATCAACACAAACGTGGCTTGGTGATGGAAGTGATACAGCCGCCACACTGCACAATGGGTCCAGAGCCGTATTTGCGAAGACAAAACTGTTTGAGCTTCAGCTTTAAGTTTTTAGACACATATTGTGTTTTAGAAAGTTTATTTTCAATTGTTGACCCTATTCCTTATTATTGTTATGTTAGGGTGGTTCGTCTGGTTAAACTGATTCAAAAATCTGCTTTCGAATAATTTTATTTGCGATGCCATGATGGATTGTGATGGATCGTTTAATTACAAATTCCACCAATAAACGGCAAATTTTAAATTTCATATATCTCAGGACTCTCACCACTTAGAAAGTTGGTGTCTTCGACAACGTTGTTAAGTGAGTCAAGGGCTTACAGTTAATGGTCCACTAGGCGGCGCTAGTTACACATTTGCAAAATCATTCAAATGATTGATATTTTTTCGTGAAGTAATCAACAAGCTGTAAGTTTGTTTTCTTTGAACGTGTCTAAGTCAAGTCAAAGGTTTTTCAAAGAGTTATGTATTAGTCATAATTGTGCAATGTCGCATTTCATTCGGTCCCCTTGATCCAGAGATATAGCAATTAAACGAAGAACACTCAAATATGAACTACTTTATTAGAGTTGCTCCAATTTTATGTAAAGTTATCCAATCGAGCCCAAATTTGTACCGTTTATAGCTTACTAGTTGTGCAACTGGCAGGAAAAATTTGAGAATATTTGGTGCATTATTGAAAAAGTTACAGCTTGCTGAATATATTTGAAATAATAAATTAAAGTTGCATGCTTCAATTAATTCGTAACTAGCGCCGCCTACTGACAGAACCATGAACCAATCAGCTAATCAACTGAGCGGCCATAACCAACCTAACAACATCGCCGAAGACATCAACTTTCTAAGTGATCTGAGTCCTGAGATATATGGAATATAATATTTGTTTGCTCACTAGCGCTGCCTTGTGGTGGAATTTTGAATCAAACGGCTCATCATTTGTTAGTTCTTGACCAGCCAAATAATATTGCCGAAGACACCAACTCTCTAAGTAATCAGGATGATGAGATATTTGTTATAAACATTTCATCAGTGTTACGTCTGTTTGTCTCTGGTATGACAGATATCACAGACAGCAAGACGTAGCACTGGCGAAATTTCCATACCGTACATCTTAGCACCATGATTACTTAAATATTCGGTATACTTGGGGTTCATTCAAATATTATGTAACGCAATGAGGGGAGGGAGGGGGTCTAGCACTTTGTTACGCTTCATACAAAATTTCAAAATCTTCCATATAAAAGTTGTTACGTGGGGGAGGGAGGGGGTCTAAAATTGTCATATTTTGCGTTACGTAATATTTGAATGAACCCTTGGCAAAGTTGTTAGGCCAGCCAAGGTTTTACTGGTGATGGGCCGTTTGATTCAAAATTCCACCACTAGGTAGCGCTGACGATAAATTAATTATTATATTCCATATATCTCAGAACTCTGATTACTTAGAAAGTTGGTTTCTTCGGCAATGTTGTTTGGTTTATTAAGGCGTTTCAGTTGATTAGCTGATTGGTTCAGGATTCTGCCAGTAGACGGCGCTAGTTGCAAATTAGTAGAAGCTTGTATCTTTTACTTATTATCTCGAATATATTCAGCAACCTGTAACTTTCTATAATGTGTAGGGAATATTCTCAAATTTTATCTGCTAGTTGCACAACTAATTAGCTATAAATGGTACAAATTTGAGCTTGATTGGATAATTTTACATGAAGTTGGAGCGACTCTAGTAAAATGCTTCATATTTGAGTGTTCTTCGTTAAACTGCTATATCTCTTGATTAAGTGAACCAAATGAAATGAAATTTTGCACATTTATGACTAATATATAGCTCTTTGAAAAACCTTTGACTTGACTTAAATATGTTCAAAGAAAACTAAATTACAGCTTTTTGATTGATTTACGAAAAAAAACATTCATTTCCATAATTTTGCAAATGTGTAACTTGCGCTTCCTTGTGGCAAAATTTCGAAACATGTGGACCATTAACTGTAAGCCCTTGACCTACCAAATAACATTGTCAAAGACACCAACTTTGTAAGTGACCAGAATTCTGAGATATATTAAATTTAAAATTTGCTTGACCTCTAGCACCGCCTAGTGGAATATACAAAACCATGCTAAGTTTTAAAAATTGCCTAAAACATTTTTAGCAAGTTGTATCCTTTTATTAAGTCCACCAAAACTATTCAAATTTTGATTATTTGTTCCTCAACGAGTTTGATTTAATGGATTACCCGCTTGGCGCACACCCACAGTTGATCAGCAGGAGTAAATTAATTTTATTTTGTATGGTGAAAAGCATCTAAACTTGAATTACTTGAAATAGAAAGCTTTTACTAAAAAAATATTTGGTAGGCTTAATAGTAGTCACCATTGTGCACAACCACTACCAAATATTTTTTCGAATAATGTATTCCACTTCGATAAATTTGCATTAAGATACATTTTTTTTGCGATTTACTTTTAGCAATTTTTCGCGCATAGAAGCTAGCGCCACATTGGTCGATGCGGAGAGTAGGAAAACAGCCGATGTAGTTAATTCATTGGTGCAAATTTGGGTTTGATTGATTATTCAACTTTACACGAAATTAGAGCCCTTCTAGCTATATCTAGTTTTTGACTTCCGTTTATCGAATTACTGTACCTTAGGACTAAGCGAACCGAATTAAATTAAATTTTGAAAGTTTGTGACTAACGTATTGGTCTTCATGTATCGTTGGACTCGACTAAAATATGACCAAAGGCAAAAAAGTTGCAATTTATTGAAAACTTTTCGAAAAGTTCTAATGATTCGAGTGTTTTATCCAAGGGATGAAAGTCTCTTTAATAAAGACAAATCAATCAAATCAATCGAATGTTTTATTTTTGTAAATTTGCTATGACTTTGTAAAACATTCTGATATTGTATAGAGAATAATTAATCAGCAGATTTTTGGATAAGCCACACTTGATTGACCGTAATCATTTCACAATAATGAAAAAAAAAAATGACAGAACTTGGCAAAAAACATTTTTGTCTTCGTAAATACGACTCTAGACCCATTGTGCACTGAAAAGCCCGCATGTAGCCCGCGTGTAGCGCATCTTAATACAACGAATGGATTATGATTTATCACATTTTCTGTACGTTTTTAATACATAAATTGGTAGAAAAGGCATATCGCAATTTTTGGTAGCTTTTCTTGTTTTGCGTGTATTCACTGAATCGTACGTCGCGTTGAAATTACTAAACAGATGATGGGTTTGCTGGTCGGACTTCCGAAATTTATCGAGAATCTGCTGCATGGTGAACGTCTGATCCGTCGTTGAACGGCCCTCATGAGATCCAGCCTGATATTCTACGACGATGAAGGACTCCTCAATTGGCCTCAGCCTGTTGAACAGAATTCGTTGTACGCTGGAAGCCTTTTATACCTGATCTAGAATAGAGGGCTCCACATCGAGAAACGGCGCTGTTTATCTCCGCACGCTATTAACAGTTTCGTGAAACCCACACATATCATTCTGTTCCATACAATTTTCCACCACAGTAATGATACTGCTTTTCGTTTCTGTGGTACGCTATTTTCTCGGCTACTCTCAAATTAAATTATTGTTTTAAATCGTAATTCGAACCAAAATGTTCGTGTAATTAAACGATCGCATTTTCATGAAATTAATAAAACAATAAACTTTTGAAGCTATTCGCGTTCTGAATGTAACCTGGTTTTACGGTGCCGACGTTGTCTATCAGTATCAGAATGAAAGCTCAATGGATAACACCCATGAATAAGAAATCATTGGTACAAGCTGCTTTATTACGAAGACCATCATCACATTAGTTTGTCACCCTTGCGAAAGGCACATGGTTTCGTTTATTGCACCACCTAAGTGATTTTCGACCTACCAAAAATTAATTGTCCATTCGGTTTGACGCCATCACTGAACCAAAAGTCCTTTATTAATATATATAAATTTTTAATGTCTTTCTGGGACCTTCGCTGTAATGAACAAAAAAACTGATTTCCTTTTTTATGGCATCGCCCAAGTGCGAATCTTTCTGCGCACTCTGTACATACTCCATGTGGTGGGCATATTGTGATTGCCCTGCGAGTGACTCAACAACTGGCGGCGATGATGGTCACGTAATACAACGGCTCGAAAACGCATTTACTTCTGCACATGGAAAACATACGCGACCCAAATATGGATCCTTATGGGCGTGCGATGGGCGTGATTTTGGAGAACCGACATCTGTGATTCCAATCTACATCTCGCCCAACTTCTGTCACTCAAAATTCTGCTACAATTTCTTTGATATGTTTAAATCTACAATAAAAAATTTGAAGAATAAACATTCCCTAACAGTTGCTTCTGTGGCTCACGTTTTACGTGCTATATATTGTTGATGTTGCTATGACTTAGTGGTTGTTAGTTTTGATTATTATTTTCGGTGAATGACGAGCCCAAGTGATGGGTATTGGCACAAGTCACGCACACTCGCACTGGCGCCGGTCGTCGCCATATGATTTAGGTGGGGGGATAGTTGTAAAAAATAAGACATTTGGAACGTCTGGTATAGTGACTTCCCTATACATAGAGTATTTTCGTGCCTGCCACACGGTATGCGAATGTGAAAATATTCAATTCAACAAAAATGCTCTCAGTTGATAACTTTGAAAATACTCCATTGAACATTAGCGGAAAGTAGGGTCCGTTACAGTTGGGACGTAATGCTAGAAATAATAAGTATAAAGCGAAACATTGTACATGTTTTTATTTTATTTTATTTTATTGCTATTCATTTGTTTGAAATACATATTGATCTTTAGGAGCGGAGAATATTAGGGAACAGTGAAGAACGAATTGATGAGCTCGTTTCATTTTTTCTTTATAGTTTATAATCTAAATATGTAGCTAATGCTGCTTAATTCAAGCCAAACTTTTCAATTGGTCCTATCTGCATTTGAGAGGCTCTCTTTGTTCACTCTCTCTTTCAATTATTACAAAGTAATGGTACACTTTTCAACTATTTTTGCAGTACAAATCAAAAGACGATTGTTTTGACCATCGTTCAATGCAAGGAGACAATCATAATACAAATAAACAGCAGATATATTAACGAAAGAGAGGGAAACCAAAGAGAGCATCTCTTCTGCAGATAGGACTTTTAGACATGTTTGGCCTGAATTGATTAATTTCTAAAATAATTTGAAATGAGCGAAATCAGTAGCGTAATTGAGGTTGAGGTCTGAGTTTTGACTTCATAATTCTTTGGTGTATGATAATGCATCCTTGCTGATGCATTACTAACAACACAAACTGAAGACTCAGTTGGATTTACTAAGAAGTCTCATTCTGGACAGCAATCTTCATTTGTGCCCCCGTGAAAAGCACACACGCGCTTGTCTATTGATGGATATTGCATCCGATCGGCGTGCCTCAACGTCGGTCTAGTGAAGGTGGTGGCGACGGCGGCAGCTACCCATAGAAAACAACGCACAATATGATGATGATAAAACCAGAAATTCGGTGTGTGGGTAGGTGCCGTCGGTAGAGGCCGGACGTGGATCCCATCAGCAGTCGGAAGTTAGACTTCCTAGCCTGTCGGTTGTGTCGCACTATGGGAGATTTGTTGTTTCAAACATTAGAACATGTTATTTGAGTGTAGACTACCTTGCTAGCTTGTTACGATCGAAATCTTTTGTCTCCATAAATATGTATGCTTGATTCAAAAGCCATTTTTAGCAATGGACATGAACAATAACGTTATTTGCATAAATGTCCCAACAAAAAAAATAGAAAGTCATTCAGGGATTCCTTTAAAGGATTTACACTGAAATTCTTTTTCGAATTATTCAAAAATGTTCCTTTACGAATTGCTTCATGTCGGAAGCACGTAAAGGGGTTCCTTCGGAAATTTAAAGATTCGTTACAAACATTTTTGTTGCAATTCTGCGGTGTTACAAAAATAAAAGTTAGTGAGGCCAGAATTTTCAACTTTATTAGAACGGTCTCCGAAGAAAACTTCCCGAGTCAAATCATTATCTTACAGATTATTTCATAAAATCTTCCATGTGTTCCTCCATAAGTGTCACAAAAAATACTTTCACGAAAACTAGCTTGAATTGCTTCACCAATTCTTCCATGATTTTTCACAGACCATTTCAGAGATTGTTTGAGAAATTCACCCAGGGATTACTTTAGAAATTCTTCTGGATAATTATTCAGAAATTTCTCTTGGCATTCGTTTGAGGAATCTATTGGAGATTCCTTTAGAAAATCTACCAAATTTGTTTTCAAAAATTCTTCTTAGAAATCTTTTTAAATTTTTTGTTTCGGAATTCATTTAAAATTTTCTTTAGAGGTTTGTTTGGAAATTCCTCCTATTCTACAAATTCCACAAAGAGTTATTTCAAAGCATTTTTCATGATTTACTTCTGAAATTCCTTAATTAATATATATTTTAATGGATGGATATTTTCCATGAAATTAAGCAGAAATTCCTCCAGAGATTCCTTCAGAATTTTTTTTTTAGACATTTATTCAGAAATATTCCTTCAATGAAACTGCGGTGTCTTCAGACATTATTCCAGAGTTTTTCAAAAAATTCCAAAAACAGGTCCTTCAATTTTTTTTTTGCTGGAATGTCTTTGGAAATTCTTTCAGAAATTCTCACAGCAACTTCCAATTTCTTCGGAAATTCTACTAGGGAGTCCTCCTAAAGTTTCACAAAGAGTGGTGTTTGAAAGTTGTGTATAAGTTTCTGAAGAAGTTTCCTCAGAGATTTCTTTAGAAAATCCTTCACATATTCACCCTATTTTTCGGATTTTTTTCTTTTCGAAAAATCCTTCGGAAATTCTTTTAAACATTCTCTCAAACGATTAAGAAAATGCTCCAGGGGTTTTTTTGAAAACCTGAATTTCTGTCAGAAAAACTTTCTGGGATTTCTTTAGACATTCCTCCAGGGACTCTTTGAAAAATTGTGATTAATTCGAGATTTTCTGCAGGGATACCTATAGGAACGGCCCTAGGGGTTCCTTCACAAATTTTTCGAGGGATTCTATCAAAAAATCACCAACCGCTGTCATTATAAGTTCGACTAATAATTTCTTCAGGAATATCTCAAGATTTTCCTATAGAGATTTCTTTAAAAAAAAACTTTCGCGGATTTTTCGATAATTCTTTCATGGACCCTTGCTGGAATCCATCCTAGGATTCATTAAAAAATATCTTTAACGAGTTCCTGAAAAAAATCTCCCATGGATTCTTAAAGAAATTCTTTCAGGAACTCCTTTGAAAATTCCTCGTAGATTAACATTAAAAATCATTCAGGAAATTCTAAAGAAATCCAGTCAGAAATTCTTTCACAAAATCTCCTAGGAATTTCTTAAGACTTTAGAATGAGCTTCAGAAATGTCTTTAAGAACTCCTTAAGAAAGTCTTGCACGGATAGCTTCCAAAAATGCTGCATGGATTTCTTTGGAAAATACTGTAAGGATTCCTTTCAAAAACTCTTGCATAGATTGTTCCAGAAATTCATCTTCGAATTTCTTCAGATTTTTCCTCCAAGCGTACCTCTAGGAATTTCTCTATGGATTCCTCCAGGAATTTATTGTTTAGGATTTTTATTAAGGGATTTCTCCAAGATTTTTTTCCCAAAAATATCTCAAGAAATTTTGTTAGGTATTCCACCAGGGGTTTCCGAAACACGAGGTATTTCTCCTGGAATTTCTTCAAAAAATCGATCAAAAGATTTTTAAAAATTACCGAAATTACTTTTTACCGTCATTATATACCTATTACAAGCTCACTTTTTCATAAAATTTCACAATTTGTACTCCTTCAACAGGTAGAGTTGAGGTTTGGGAGTCGCCACTTTTTAAATATACCTGTTTTTTTTTTCAGAAATTCTTTCAGGAAATTTTGTGAAAACATAGGCGAGTAGCCTTGAGTCGTTGTCAACAGCGAGCGAAAAGTCTCTTTCCACAGACTATCTTCGATCATATCTAGTATAGGGGAACAAAGCCAAAAATTCCAAGATGGGGTAAAATGGTCCAACTCATAAAATCATTCCTCGATGTGATTTGACCATTACTATAGGTGAATGGTGTCAAGATATGTTTACATAAAAGCTAGGCTGCCATACCCAAGAAAAATCTTTCGCTTTCCCAATGAAAACTGTCAACTTCCGGTTTTTCGTGCTTGCAATTAAGGTTTTCTGGTGATTTTATTATCAGCCAAGTGTTTCCAAGCAGATTGAGACACACATGGAGACGCATGGTTGTTGATGTCTACGCTTTTCATGTTAGGGGTCATTCAAATATGACGACCATCGTTTTGCGAGGAGAGGGGTGACACTCAATGTATTGAGCGTACGAAAAAAGCGGACCAGAGGAGCAAAGGGAGTCAGAAATGCCCGAAAAATGATGGACGTAATTTTTGAACGTTTTCATGACGTGGCATATTACCCCATGGCAGATGGCCTTTTTGCTCCACTTCCGTTTTACGAACCAGTTTTTGAAATCGCTATAAATCGATGAAAATGCATTAGTTTAGTGAATATTTTTGCTGAAGTATCGAGCAAATATTGTCTAGTTGCTGTTAACACTTTGAAAGCCTAGTAAATGAAGCTATTTATCATTGAAAACGATGGAAGTTTGAAAAATGGCATATTGCTTCACTTTCCCCTACTGAAACACAGGTAGTACCATACCAGGTAGATTTTGTCCATCTGACATTCTATTGTGGGGGGGTCGGGTCGGTTGGTGGGTGTCTAAACCAAAACGTCGCCATCGCCCGAGACGCGCGATAAATGTTGTTGATGATGGTTACGGCCCCGGCACACGCCACCATCACCACCTCCACACTCCTCACCTACGCGCGGCGCGACCGTGTCTTTATGGCATTCGAAAAGAGGGGCTTAGCTTCTTCCATTCTATGCAGAAGTCGAACTAAGTTGAGCGCCGCCAACAACATCAACGACAACGGTGCGGTTGGTCGTCTTCGTGGTCGCCACGGTGAATGAAAAGTGAATCTCTTTCTTGGAATACCAGGTTTATCGCAGCCAGCCAGTAGACTTAGGGAATTTGACCGTTTTCGGATGAATTATTAATACCCGCCACCTAACCGAGGTGCCGGCGTTTAAAAAGCATTTCCTTTCCGTTTAAATAAATTTGGGAGTCAATAGGAGGCAATCAGTGAAGTACTAGATTGAAAGTAGTGAGCTGGATTTTTGTATGGTGAGATGATCAATTCTCCATTTCTGCAATGAAATGGAGCAAACAACGTGGGTTATATGATTTCTTGACTAATTTGATGCTATTTGAGCAAAAGTTTGGGTAACTGTGAGGTTGTATTATTTATTTCTTGCAACTTCAACAACACAGTTTCCCAAACTTTTGCTCAAACAGCATAAAATTGGACATGAAACCATATAACCCATGCTGTTTGCACCATTTCATTGTAGAAATGGAGAATTGATCATCTCACCATACAAAAATCCAGCTCACTACTTTCAATCTAGTACTTCACTGATTGCCTCCTATTGCCTTTGGATACCGCACACAAAGTGACGGATGATGAATCACGACGCGAAATGTATGCGGTGTTCATTTTATGTATATCGATTCAATGATCAAATTAAACATAACTGATCATTATTATGCTTCGACAAAAATTAATACGACTGGTTTCTATAACCGGCTGAAATCTTTCTTAGAGGTGATTTCTTAATCCCTTAGGCTCGCTTAGCCCTTAAACCTAGTTTAACTAGTGAGTGGGGTAAACCAGGTTTACAAATTAAGCGGAGATCAAGACATCGACCCTTAAACACTTCCTAGATTTTACATGGAAGTCTGTTTCCTGTTCCCTTTGGGGTTGTCTTACTCTCATTACAAGTCATTAGCCTTCTCAAGTGACACTAAGCTGGTGGCATCGCCCTAATGCCTCAATGAACTCAATAAACACTTCTAGTGGAATGCCATTAGCTTGAAGCTACCGACCACTAATTTATCGGTCTTATGTTACTCCTCATTCTTAGACCGCCACCGCCGTATGTTACGCTCGTTGCATTACACGGCTGCACAGCTGGAAGTTTGTATGGTTGATATTGTAGCAAAAAAAATGTTTTCTTGTTTACGTCAGAAATAAAGCAAACACAAGTGTATCACGACGACGAAGACGACAACGACAACCAAGTAACGTGTGCGTGAAAAAGCAATTTTAATCATAACACCGACCAAATAAGGAAAAAAAAACTTCAAACGTAACCCTGCACATTTTTCGCTATGCCATGCCGTCGTAAAGTAAGTTGTCATTATGCTGTCCGATGCACTTCTGCATGAGGAAATTTAAGTCTTTAGCGAAGGGACAGAGTGCGTTACCATAAAAGCGAATGTTATGCCATCTACACTTGAGGGGGTTAGAAGCAGAGGGGTGTAAGTGACAAAAACCCACTTTCGAGTAAATGAGGTTTGAAGTTTTGGCCATTTTTCATCCCATACTAAATGTATGGAGCTTCATAATCAACCCAATTTTGTCTGATTTATTGTAATTTTTCCAATCATCGTAGAAACAATCTTAAAAAAGTTCCTGAAAGTTTGAAATCTGAAAAATTTTATGATATGCTCAGCTTAAAATCGACAAAATGGTCACTTACACCCCTTTGATTCTGAGTGTCCTCTACTGTACGTTGCTACTAGTGCCATGCACATTACATGTTGTTCAACAAAATGATTTTTTTGGCATCATATACCACATCAGTACGGCAAAAAGTACATGGAAAATGCAGGAATATGTAATTTTCATTTTTTTTTTTTGAACACCCCTCAAAACTCTGGCGTTTGATTTGGATGAGTCGTATCTGCACAGGCAATCAAACCAAACTTTTGACCTATCCAAATCGAACAACGACTCCTATTTTGAATTTCATTAGTTTGCAATAAATTACACACTTAAATTAAATCGCCGACCTCAGCAAACGGATTGCCGAGAATCCAACAGCCGAGAATCCGGTAATAATTTTCACTGAATCTCGGTAAAAGTTTTACCGAGATGTCGTTAAAACTTTGCCGAGATCTCGGTAATCCAAATTTTTACCGAGATTTCGGCAAAGTTCACCCAGACTCGGTAATGGTTTACACCGAGATCAATTTCTGAATTTAACTGTGCAAGGGCTAATATGGTTATTATTCGACTAAGCACTGCAAAGTGGGCAAAAAACGCAACTTATTTTTGCCGCTGATTTGAGGCAATATAAAGTATGTATGTACAGGGGGTGTCCAAAATGTTTGGGATAGGCAACTTTTTTTCCTCCCACAAAAAAAATCAACATGCTGTAACTTTTCATAGAGTGCATCAAAAAATCTCATGATGACTGTTTATCAACCTGTTATATGTGCATCGTTGGTACAAATTTGGGCTTGATTGAATAATTTTTCGCGAAGTTAGAACCATTTGGGTAAAGCACTATTTTTTAGACAACTCATTTTGAGCTGTCATATCTCGGAAACCAGTGAACCGAATTGAATGAAATTTTTAACGTTTATCAACAAAATATTGATACTGAATACAACGTTATAAAATGTAATATTTTCTCACGGCGAATTAAGTTTTACCTGGTTGAAATTTTTACCCATATAGAGGAAAATAAGTCAAATTTACAATACCACACAAAAATTACTAAATGTGTTCTTTCTTTAATCTAAATAGGCTCTAATTTATCTGATTAAAGATAACTTGAGAACAGAAGTGGAAAATTTTTGGACATCAACACTAAAATTTAGTGACATTGACGTAAAAAAATACATTTTTTCGAGAAAAATCCAAAAAGTGTCAATCCATGATAACTTTTTTCAACGTTTAAAAAGTATCTATGTTTTTATAGTTTGTAAAGCATTTGTATATTGTTAGTGTACGTTCAAAATTTCATTCAATTCGGTTCACTGGTTTCCGAAATATGACAGCTCAAAAATGAGTTGTCTAAAAATAGTGTTTTGCCCGAACGGTTCTAACTTTGCGAAATATTAATCAATCGAGCCCAAATTTGTGCCAATGATGCACATATAAGAGGTTGGAAAACAGTCAAAATTTAAGATTTTTTGATGCACTCTATGAAAAGTTACAGCATGTTGAACTTTTTTGTGAGAGAAAAAAAGTTGCCTATCCCAAACATTTTGGCCATCCCCTGTATGTATCCCAAAAGGAAAAATCATGCTAAATCGACTAATGATGGTCTCATGGCCGGAAAATGACTATGGCCACTTCTATAGGTCCCGAACTTGCTTTTCCAGGTTACCCATCAGGCTATTTTCAATCAAGTTAACCTAATATGCAATGCGGCATATGATTTCATATATATTTTTTTTTTTGTAAGGATGTTAGTGGTGACTTTGAGAACTCACAGAGGTCATACGGTCACTCTCGGATCCTGTCCCAGTTCCACCAGATTTTTTAAGTCAGCTTAATTTACGACATATCAATTCATATTTATTTTCAACAGGCATGTGAATGGTGACTATTTCAAACCTCACAGAGGTCATGTGACCACTTCCAGATCCTAGTCCAATAGGACACGTTCGGTGTAGTACTAGAATTGTAGTAATGAGCTGAATTTTTGTATGGTGAGAAGGTGAGTTCTCCGTTTCGGCAAAGAAATGGTGCAAAAAGCGTGGGTATTATGATTCCTTGCCTAATTTAATGCTATTTGAGCAAAACTTTGGGTAAATGTATTGTTTACATTGCAAGAAATAGAGACAACAACAACAATGTTGCCCAAAGTTTTGCTCAAACAGCATCAAATTAGGCAATGAATCATAATACCCACGCTTTTTGCACCATTTCCTTGCAGAAACGGAGAATTCACCTTCTCACCATACAAAAATTCAACTCATTACTACAAATCTAGTACTTCCTGATTGTGTCCTATTCCCCGGATCCGAATTCCGGCCTTTTTAAGTGGAGTCAGACCAATTCCTCCGAATCCAGCTTCCGGCCATTTCAAGTAAATTCATCTGAATATATGGAGCGCCATATCATTTCATATGTATTGCTGGTAAGGATGTCTGTGGTGATAGTTTGAAACCTTGCAACGGTCATACGGCCACTTCCGGATTGCGGCCATTCAAGTGAAGTCAGCAGAATATACGGTTCGAAATATCAATCCACATCTATTTTCAACAGGCATGTGAGTGGTGATTATTTGAACAGAGATCATGTGACCACTTCCGGATCCTGGTCCAGTTCCTACGATTTCGGATTCCGACTTCGAAACCCAAAAACCGTTACAGAAACCGAAAATGAAAGCTTACGAACTGATTCCTGGTATCCTATTAATGAGAGAATAGTTGTAGCCAGATTCAGAACACGGGTTCGAAACCTTACCATGATCCAATGTTACTCGCCAATCGATGCAAAAAGAACTTTTGCAGTCAACTGAATGATGCCATGGATAAGATTCCAACAACTGATATCAAGATCCTCATGGGCGACTGCAACGCGAAGGTTGTTTCCGACAACTCGGACTATGAGCACGTCATGGGACGCCATGGTCTCGGAGAAATGAGCGAAAACGGAGAGCTGTTTGCAGAGTTTTGTGGCAACAATGATATGGTGATTGGGAGATCGCTCTTTCCCCATCGACCAGTGTACAAAGTGACATGGGTTTCCCGTGATGGCGTCACGGAAAATCAAATCTACCACATATGCATCAGCCGGAAATGGAGACGGATGATGTGCGGAACAAACGTAGCGCCGACATTACGTCCAACCATCATCTCTTAATAGGCGAGATCTAGCTGCGCATTGCGAGGATCCATCGACAGGAGGAGAAGATCGGAGGCCGGTTCAACACACGCCGACTGGAAGACGCTAGGGTGAAAAGGTTCTTTGTCGAGGAGCTGGGGAACCGTGCTGCAGATATTTCGAAAGGTGGAAGCGTAGAAGATTAATGGAACGCCATAAAAAACGCCTTCATCGCCATCGGTGAGGATAATTTAGGTGAGTTACTCACCCAGAGAAAGCAGTGGATCACAGATGACACATGGAGCGACAACACGAGGAGCCAAAGCCGTAGTCTGTCAGCGGTATTCGGTACTCGAAAAGGAAGTGAAGTACTCATGTAGGCGGAACAAAAGAGCGTGGGCGGACTCCCTAGCCGACGAAGGCGAGAAAGCCGCAAATACCGGCGACATTCGTTTCCTCTACGATGTCTCACGTCGCCTTAGTGAGACTAAAATGAATGCTACGATGCCGAAAGACACATCTGGACAGCTCGGCTAATCAGCTGAAACGCTGGCTCGGGCACTTTGGAAACCTTTTTCAAGCAACTGCCAAGGGTCCGACGCATTACCTGCGTCAACACCAAAGCTCCATCATTGCAGGGCATGGAGAAACAGTTATCCGTAGCATGAAATTGACTAGGGGCCGATCGCATATCAGCTGAGATGCCCTAAGCTGACCCCGTAGTATCTACACAACTGCTGTATAAACTATTGTGCAACATATGGGAAACCGCAACATTTCCGGTCGACTGGATGCGTCTTAATAGAGGTGCTCAAAAAGAGTGACCTGACTACGGAGTATCATGTTGCTGTGCATTGCTCTCAAAGTCCTCTGCAAAGTGATCCTTAACCGGATACAGAAGAAAATTGACGCAACTCTCCGACGGCAGCAAGCAGGATTCCGTGCCGGACGATCCTGTGTGGACCATATTGTCACGCTCCGTATCATCATATTCTGATTTATCGACCGTATTCTATTAATAACTTGTGGCTATATCGTTTTTTTTTTCTACTCATAGTATAAGGGAGTACAGATCAAAGTGGATAATGAAATGATAGATATCATAGAATTCGCTAGGTAGCGAACAAGTGTGAAAATTGTATAGAAGGTGAAATTAGGCAAGTAGGACATGTATTGAACGAATACATCGAATGCGTGAAACTTCTGCCGTGCGACCTGTGCTTTTAAACAGATCGGCTTAATTGGTAGTTCATACCACCTTACCAAGACTGGCAAAAGTTTCAGGCACCCGACTGCCTATGTATTGTTCTGCTACCGATCGATAGAATTTGTGATGAAAACAGAACAATACATAGGCAGTCGGATGCCTAAAATTTTTGCCAGTCTTGGCAAGGTGGTATGAACTACCAACCAAGCCGATCTGTTTAAAAGCACAGGTCGCACGGCAGAAGTTTCACGCATTCGATGTATTCGTTCAATACATGTCCTACTTGCCTAATTTCACCTTCTATACAATTTCACACTTGATCGCTACCTAGCGAATTCTATCATATCTATCATTTCATTATCCACTTTGATCTCTACTACCTTATACTATGAGTAGAAAAAAAAGACCGATATAGCCACAAAATCATCAAGTTCCGTATCATCCTGGAGCAAATCAATGAATTCCAAGAGTCTATCTACCTGGTGTTCATTGATTACGAAAAAGCTTTCAACCGTCTCAATCACGGAAACATGTGGGAAGCCTTAAGGCGCAAGGGTGTACCTGAGAAAATCATCGGCCTCATTGAAGCACACTGCAGAGCATTTTCGTGCAGACTACTGCACAACGGTGTTTTGTCCGATCCCATACGGGCCGTTGCTGGAGTGAGGAAAGGGTGTATACTATCACCGCTACTGTTCCTCATCGTAATCGACGAGATCCTGGTTGGTGCGATTGATCGTGAACCAAATCATGGATTGCTGTGGCAACCCATTACCATGGAGCAACTAAATTACCTCGAACTGGCTGATAACGTTGCTCTCCTAGCTCAACGGCGCTCTAATATGCAGAGCAACCTCGATGATCTTGCCAATCGCTCCTCAGCGGCAGGTCTTACTATCAACGTCAACAAGACCAAATCGTTGGATGTAAACACGGTCAACCCTTCCAGCTTTACCAAGATCGACATAGGTGCACGGATCAAGAAGGCGAGGGCTGCTTTTGCGAGTTTAAGAAACGTATGGAAAAACAATCTGATTAGTCGACGCACCAAAATCCGAATTTTAAACTCGAACGTGAAATCTGTGCTGCTATACTTCAGTGCAACCTGGTGTGTATCAGCGGAGAAAACTCAACGGCTGCAGGTCTTCATCTATAGATGCCTTTGGTATATAATTCGTGCATGGTGGGCCTCACAATTGGATCTCCAACGTGGAGCTCCATCGTCGATGTCATCAAAAGCCGATAGCGACGGAAATTCGGGAGCGAAAGTGGAGGTGGGTCGGCCACACTCTACGCAGGGGCGGAAACGAAATCTGTAAACAAGCGTTAGGCTGGAACCCAGCAGGACATCGCAGCAGAGGCAGACCCAGATGCTTATGGCGACGCAGCCTCAATAAGGAAATAAAGGAAGTTTGACCTGGACACAGGTCAAGGCGATAGCGAGCAATCGACTAGCATGGAGATCTTTCAATTCGGCCCTCTGCACCAGCATGGGTGCTCAGGACTGAAAGTAATTAGTTCAAAATGTCTAGTCAACTGCTTTCAAACTAAAATCATCGAATCCATTTAGTTTTTTAAATATTTCGATGCAACAGTATATTTCTTCGGACTCCGAGGTTTTGGTGCCGCCTGTACCACTAAACCATGCAGGAGACATCATGCAAAATTCATAATTTTTATTTTCACCTTCAAGCAAACATCGCCGCTCGCATGCCAGTTAAAATTCTTCTCTCGCATTGGATTCTCCGGTCGACAGACTGCCTGACAATGAAAAGTGCAATGTTTACTTTTCAATGTGTTTTCCCAACACCATTCTTCCACGCGATTTTCCAAAAAAAAGTTTAATGCAATCCTCAGCCCCTCAGCGCTTGCCTCTTTTTTTAGAGTGACGTCAGTATAATTGCCATTCCTGCTCCATACAGTTACGGACTATGATGGGCGTTCATCGACTCTGCTATGCAGCAAAATATTTGCATGTGATGTTGTTTTTCTCTCATCCATCCGAGTTGAGTTGATGGTACCGTTATATGAATAGGCATCATGTTTCCTCTTTCAATGAATAATCGGTTCGGCTCGTTGACTGAATTACGTTGAGCACATAGTGGGTAAGGTGCGATGCAAAGAGATAAGAGATCGGATAAGCGTCGAAGCACACTCTGTGGAAACTATATGCAGAACGCATGAACCGTACATAGTAGATGAGTTGCGATGAGTGCGGAGATGCGATGGAGCTGCTTCGACGCATGTGAACGCAAGAGAACGCAAGAGAATGCTTGTCGGGTATGGATTTTATGATTGCGCTCGTTGTGTATGTAAAGCAATGCGGATTTAATGTGTTGGGAATGCTAGTAGGTAATATAAAATGCGTTAATATGTTGTTGTTTTTAAATATAACTCAATGCTTTTTCACATGACTTGCATTTTGATGAACCAGACGTAATAAAAATTTATCTTACTGTCTATCGATCGCCATGTAAAATAACATATTTCATTGCATATAGAATAGTATTCCATCAAATCGTTTAAGTTTTTACAGCATAAATATTTATGTTATTATATGTGTATAAAAAAAAAATATTTTCTATGTTCGGGATTTAAATGAAGTGATCAATGTTTGATATGGCCGTTTGTTCAGTGCATGCTATTCATGTGCAAGTTAGAAAGTTTAAGGGTTTTATGGTATTCAACTCAATTGCTAAAAGGATTCTGATTGAAAGGTTCTGCTTTTTTCTTTGCCAGGCAAAACTAGAAAAGAGTGTGACATCGATTTCGATTGATACTCTTTTACCTAATATATGATGAATATTGTGTACTTGGGTGTCTACTCATAACTCAAAATAAAATTCCCTGAGTTTTCCAGGTTTTTCCAGATGAAATTTTGAAAGTTTATAATTAAAAAATAACCCAAATTTTCTAAAAATTATAAAGGATGACTTAGGGTATCATCGCCAGGTTTGTTCTTTTCGTCATGAGGGATTTATGCCGGTCAAATTGCCTAAAACTTGATCATATTCAATTTGGTTGGGAAGGATTTGATGCCAACTCTGAGTTCAACAGGTTTCAAAAAACCCCCCATGACCAAGAGAACAAAACTGCCGAAAAATACGTAAGTTCCCCTACTCTTCAAAAATTCTTCCAATATTTCTGAGCATTATTCCTGGAATTTCTTCCAAAGTATCTTCCTGGCTTTCCGCAAGATTCTTTCACACGAGATATCTGTTTGAGTACGTCCCGATATTTTTTGCAAAGGTTTTCCGATATACTAGAGATTCTCGCTGGATTCTTCCTGAAGATCCATCCAAAACTATTCAAAGTTTCTTCAAGAATGTCGTAGCCATGCGGTTAGAGTACGGATGGATGAGGATTTGATTCCCGCTCCGACCGATGAAAATTTTCACGAGAATAGCTTCTTATCCGTAGCCACTCCGTGTTAAGTTTCGTTCAATCGGTACAGCCGCCGGCTGAAGCCAGTGTCCATGCCTTTTTTAACGGTTTTCCGGGACAGCTATCCATAAACTATTTTATTTTCACCGATAGTTTTCCGATATTCCTCTTGTTTTCCTCACGGAACTTCGTTCGCAGCTGCTTTCAAGATTCCATATGGTTTTCAGAATTCCTCCTTGGATGTCCTTAATATTTTTTCTCGGGATTACTATTATCTCGAACTTTTTTCGAGATGTCTCATTTTTTCTCAGGTTTTTCCTGAAGTTCCTGTCGTGATTTCTTCAATAACACTTTGCGGAGTTTCTCGCAAGATTTTATTTGAATTCCCTCGAATATTTCTCCATGAATTTCCTATAAGGTATTTCGTAAGTTATCTCAGGAGACATTCTGAGGAAAACCCGTAGAAGAATCCCTGCAATTACTTTGGGATAAATTCCTGAAGGAATATCCAGAATCTCGGGACAATTTCTGGTAAAGATTCCGGGAAGAATTTTGGGAATAATGCACAGAATATCTGTAAAAACTCTCAGGTGGATCACTATAAGAAATCCGGTACAACTACAAGAAACTCTGAAAATATGCAAGAGAAGAATTCAATGAGAAATATCAGCAATAACTCCTGTAGAAATCCTAGAAGGCACTCTGGAAAAAAAAATCTTAGGGGAAAATCCAGGGTATTTTAATTAAGAAAAGCTCTGAGAGACATCTCATGACCAACATCGGAAGGAACCTTCTGAGAGAAGCTCCAGGAGATACTCCGAGAAAAATCTCAGGTAAAACTTCAAAATAAACATCGCAAAAACTTTTAACAAATTCCTGTAGGAGACCAGGAAGAACATCTCGAAGAAAGCCCAAAGCAATGGTTTGAAGATATCACAGGAAAAAATAAAAGAAATCTCTTGAGGAACTCTTGCAGTAAATTCGTGAAAACTCCTTCAGAAATCCTTGGAGAAACTTTAGTAGGAACCCCAGGAATAACTTCTTTAGCAACTCTGAAAAACGTTCTGTGAAGATCTTCTAAGGAAGTCCCAAGAGGAACACCGGAAGGAATCGGGTAAAATTTTCGTGAGGAGTGCCGAAAGAAATTCCACGGTTTATCCCGACAGACATTCTTATAGAGTATTCGGAATAAATTCTGGTAGAAATCCTACGAAGATTTCTTTGAGCAAAACACTGGAGGAACTCTGAGAAGAAATAGCATCCCCGTGAAAAACTCTAGGAGAAATCGGTTGGAATTCAGGAATCCTGGAAGGAATCCGGAAGTATACCTTTCCGGAAAAAAATCAAAAAGGAATACAAAGAAAAATAGCGGAATGGAATTTTATAAGAAATCCTGGGAGACATTCCAGGAGATATTGTTAAAGAAGTTCCAGAAAGAAATTCTGACGGAATTTCTGGAAAAAAAAATCCTTGTGGCGAAATTTCTATATGGATATTTACTACCAGGTTCATACGACCCAATGATTTTTTTTTTTCGGAGTAAAATTTTCCTGAGTACTCAAGAAATTCCCTGAGTATTCCAGGTTTTTCCCTGTTAAATAAAATTCCCTGAGGATTCCCGGTTTTCCAGGTTTTTCCAGGTAGTAGACACCCTAGAGACATCTTTTCTCGTAGATGTCGCCGAAAATTTTGTAATAAAAAAAATCTATACCCTCAAATAATACATACTTGCCGAATTTTTGTTTCTTTTTGCCGAGATCAGCACAATAAAGTAATGTTTTAATGCCGAAAATCAGTATAACAGTCTCATATTGATTTAATTTGAAATCAACACTCAGATAGCTCAGTCCGGAAAGTAAAAATATGTGTATAGATAAAGACATCCCTCACGCGGATATAATTACATTTTATACATTCTTTTATCAAATGATTAATTCAATAATCTCAATCTTGTACAGTTACACCAGATTTGTTTTTTGAACTGGTCGGTTTTTGCTATTGCAACAGGATCAAAACTGACTAAGTTATAGCAAAAAAAAAACGGCCCGCGCAAAACAAAAAGCAGGTGCATTCTATCTTTCCGCTCTTACAGATGAAACGATCATTTCACTACCCACATCCAAAGAAGCGCTTCAACATACAAGCGACTTCATCGATCAAATCACGCGAGTCGTTGATGCGCACGAAATAGGCGAAAAAGGATGTGAAAACAACATGCGCACCCTCATTGAAAACCTCATGCACTATGGCCTATCGAACTTCCCTCTTCTCATCTCATAACTTATCGCATCCGATCGCATCTCACCTTACCCACTATGGTCACAGCCTTAGAAAATAAAAGTGTTTTGAAAATAGCGCCGATTTCAGTTCCTGCCTTCGGCGATCCGCTTCATGGAAATCAAAGCTGCACGACACGTGTAGTGGCCGCGCTTGTTTGTAGTGGCCGATTGATTCATTGCGTTGTTGAGTATTGTCGGCGCCAATAGAGAGAGGAGCACAGCAGAGAAATTGTCATCAGGGATAGGAAATAGAGTAGCTTATCAATATCACAGAGAACATACATTCAAATCACATTTTTTTTCAGGATTTCCTCCGGAAGTTCCTCTATGAATTCTCCCGTGGACTTCCAAAGAAATTTCCGTAAAATTTTACAGGCATTCTTCCTGTGATTCCTGCTGGGGTTCATCCAAAAGTTCTTGCTGGAGTTCCTGCAGCACGTCTTCCACGAATATCTGCAGTAACTTTTCTGGATTTTTTTAGTGGCTTCTTTAATATTTCTCTTAGATTCACCAGATACTTATATCCAGGAATTTATTTTTGGGTTTTCAGGAATATCCTCCAAAAATTCTCTCGGAGATTTCTTTAAGAGTTTTCCTATGATTTTTCCAGGTCATGTGACACCTAGAAGTTTTCGCTGAAGTTCTTACAATTATTCCTTCGCCGAGGTTAAAGTGGCTAGAAGCCAATGAAAGGTTTTGTTTGTGGCAATGATGTTTCAGAATAGATCACTGATCGTTCGGTTATTACACTTTCAGTTGTTGTACAGTACAGTCAACTGAACAGCTCATATAATAGCTACAACCAATTGAACATTATACGCCGTGTATCCATTCGCATAAGACATTGTAATCTATTCAAAACATCAAAAGCATCTCTTAATTGCCACTCATTAGGGCATTCAATCCTCTTTGGTAGTTATTTGGCATTCGGTCGATAATTTCCTTCACTTTCCAGTGAAAAACTTCGCACTTTTTACATGTGTTTATCCACCCAATTTCACTGGCAATTCACCTGCGAAACCAATCTAATTTGCACGTACCTATGGTGGGCAAACGCACCGGGGAACGCTGGTGCTGCTTTGCGTGACCAATCCGTGGCCAAGAGCCTCCAAAAGATTCATCGTAATTTGCTGAGATAAAAGCTAAGCGAGCAAAATAACAAAAATAAAACATCCTCAAGCAGCCCCATACTGTACCAACATTAGGGGAATTGGCATGAAATGCACCGTTGCTAATAGCGACTCTCAATTTTGATAGTATATATCTAAAGAATTATGTATCTATGTATAGAGATTTTGATACTACAACCAAACTTTTTTATAGTGTAAAACTTAGTTTCTTGTTGCCAAGTAGAGCGCTCAAGTAAAATTCCATCTTTTTCCGCAAGTAATTTTGACAACTGATTCAGTATGGGGAGAAACCACAGACAAACAGACGTAACACTTGGAACAAATTCCTTAAAAATTCATCGCTCACTCACACTAGCACCAGCTGGTGACGATATTGCGCGAAGCACTGAGCTTCGCAATGTCGTCAATAGCAGGCGCTAGTGTGAAACGTCAAACGCGAACAAAAACTATGCGCGCGCCTCTAGTTGTGAAAGTAACAACTGCGGAGATTTAAAAAGATCGTTAAAACCGTGGGCGATGGAAATTTTGTCAGTGTTACGTCTGTTTGTCTGTGGAGAAACGTTACTTTTCCTTACGGAATAATAGCACTCCAGAAAAAATCCCTCTAATTACCAAAGGAATTTTGACAACTGATTAGTATGGGAAGAAATGTCACTTTTCCTTGAGGAATAATTGAACGGAATATTTTTCCGCAAGAAAAAGTGACAGCTCCATTTGATTTGCGCGGCAGGCGTTACGAGCGTTACACAATTTTCATTTCTTTCCAGCTGCGAACCACTCAAGAAATTTTAACAGCGAAATCATTTCTTGACCGTTCCTTGTCCTATCTTTTTGCACAGTACGTACGAAGTGGAAACTATATATGGCTATAGCCATAAGGCATGAAGTACATAGGGTTGAAGTACATAGGGTCAACTATTTGTTCATCGCAGTTTGACACTAATGAAAATTCGATCGCGTCAAACAAGATGTTTGAACATTGGATTCTTTATGGACAAATATTTGAAATCGTAAAAAAAGTTTTTAATAATTTATCAATAGTTTTACTATTGCACCAATATTTAGTTTACAAAATAAAACGAAAATTGTGAACTTTTGCCAACGACCAAAATTTTTGAAGTGCAATTTAGTGCTGATTTCGAAACCGCGCTTCAAAAAAATTTAAGTAGAGCAGTTTTTGAGTTTTGGCTCAATATCGAGTTTTACAATTTTTTAAAATATGGAATTTACTGAAATTCAAATATCTTGCGTTTTATTCAACCAATTTTAAATCTTTTTCCATAAATTAAAAGCTGAATACAATACCTTTCGATCATCTGAATTTAGGTTTTGCGTCAGATTGATGAAATTCAAGATATTGGCGAGTTTTTGGGACGATCTTTTTAAATTTTAGCAAAATTTCCAAAAATATATGAAGAAATATATTTTTTCAAAAAGAAAAAAAAACTATTTAAAAATTCTTTCTCAACGTTTATTTGATATATTATATGTGGGCGAGTTACAGTAAAAAATTCAGCTCAATCGGAGCATTGATTACGGAGAATGAAATGTGTGCAATAAGCGACTTTGCTTAAAAATAGAACAAAAATCGATTTCAAATCATCAACCTTGTATGGAAAGTCGAAAAAATTTCTGCTCTACTGTATTTTTTTTCCTTCGCGTTTTTGAACTCAGGGCATGATTCTACACCAAAAATGATCATCAGCTTACCGAGTTCAAAAATGCTGTAAACTAGTGTAATTAGAGTATACAAGTACTCTTATAAGCTTAGCTCCTCTTCCCAAACGCTCTTATAACATATTGAAATGAGCTGGTTTAGGTTGGATTCGCCAAAAAGTGATGGTGCTCTATAGACACCATGAGCGTTAAAGGGTTAAGCATTTCACTCCACCTCTCCACCACTACGCACCGTATCGTGTCATTCAATGCCGGCGTTGTGGTGCGCATACATATGGCACATCCAACGGATTCGGCACTGACTATTCGCTTGGAGTCACGCAAGGCCGTTCATCTGGTTTGTCTCCCTCTGATGTTGATCGTTTACCATGCGAGGGGGTCCTACACACACAATATGGCATTGTCGAGTTTTGTTTTCTTCGGTTTGTGAGGGTTTTGGGTGTTTTACAAGGGCTGAGAGTGGGAGGTGGCACTGGTGATTTACCAACATCGTGGAAGAAGAAAAAAAAACGTGGTGCACTGATTCGTACGAATGTGGTAAGCGATGGTCGACGTCTGGTCTAGAAATCGGTTCAGTGATCATTTCGTTCCGGTGAAATTATCACCACTGAATAAATCATTGAAAGTTGCAACAAGTAGATCGGTGTGTGCCAATCTTCGACGCTGGGAATGTATACTCATGACAACAAGTGAGACTGATGTATCATGAGGTTGCTCATGAAATATGTAGCTGGATTTCATACGGGAAGATCGAATCGTATATCTGGAACTGATGATGTAGTTATTAAAACTCAGTCAATTTAATACAAATCAAAATTTACGTAATTCTTTGGCGACTCTCAACATTTAAGCCAAACCAGTTCACTAGGTTTGGGCTGCAAAACGGTGAGTCGATAAGGAGAGCGTCCAACGTTCATAGTTCTGGTCCTCACAAGCTTCCACGGATCAAGCGATGACAAAGGCCGCCAGCTAAAAGTTGTGTGCTTAGACCAAGCCCACCCGTGGGCTTAATACTACACACGCAACAGCACGTCGTTAACGATTTTTAATTTCGTTATCAACCCATTTTCGCACCGGTCGTTCGTTTCCATGTGAGTAAAATAATGATCGGTCGCCTTTGCGCACCGGTGGTCTCTATTCTCTCCGAACCATCGGTTTTTTGCACTTCTGTAAATCATCGCAATATTTTGTGTATTTCTATGGGGTTATTGCAAATCTTATTCAGTATAATAATTTGTGCTCATATTATGAAAGATGGGGTTTTGGATAAGACTGAAAACTGTTAGTAAAAACTGAATTCAAATAAATAATACCTTTGGAGATTTGTACCAGTTTTGGTACGTTTAAAGATATAATTTTCTCAATAATTTATGATTGTATTTAATCCCGGAATTCAAGCAATCTTTTTTTTTAATTATATGTTTGTTGCTTACTGTATGACTTGTAGGTTGAGTTTTTATCTAAAATAATATTCATCTCTTCAATATTCATGTTGCTTTTCTCGCAAGATATTTATCTGAATTTGAGATTATGAGCATCTTTTTTAATAATTAGGTTCATTGAATAATTACATCCCTTGCATTTCCAACACATTTATAACGTAGTTGTCTCCTGTACAACTTCGCGTAGGTCAAGATTCTTGAATCCTAGTCATAGTGGAAGCTGTCTTCTAACAGTCTGCGATAAGTTTGCGCAACCTTTTTTCATTAACGTGTATTTTAACATCAGCTAATTCTATACTCAGTCACAGTTACAAAGCATCACTCGCAAATCTTAATATATATATTGCGATCTTTTGGATGCTGGAAACAAAACAAAAACAGCAATCAAACCAAAACTCTTTTGCCTTTTTGAAACATACACGACAAAACGAAACGCGAGGCACAGCTCTTTCAAAGCGGAGGATCTCAGCCCGGAAAGTGAAGAAAGAAAACCTTGTGGTCACTTATTACCGTCAAATAGTTTCTTTTCGGGTTATTGTATTTTTTACGAATAATCAGACTTTGGCGACGAAATTGAACTCGCCCTAATATAGTACTAACCTAACATTTTTGACACATTTTCGCCTTCTTTCCCCGATTCAGACGAAACCAGCTGATTTTGTTATGAAAACATAAACAGCTGGTAGCCAAGAACAATAAGGATGAACGTAAACATCGGTGAACCAGCTGATTTTGTTGTGTAAACATGACCAGCTGGTGGACCGAGAACAAAAGACCTTAATGGTAAACATTGAGACGGCCGGCGAAAACTGTCGCAATATCGGGCGAGTTGCAAAAACCCTGCGACTGAGATTGGCAGCGAAATCAAAAGCGAAATATGAGTACGACGAAATTTATCGCATCAAAGTTTAAGTCGAAAAAAAATCGCAATAGAAAATACGCACATCTTCTCGCCGGAATCTGCGTCGGATGACGATAATTTTGAAACTTGTCGGAAGGAACTTCGCGAGTTATTTATTTGTACATTTTTCTAAATGTGTGAAACTAAGCTTTACTTGCTGCGTAGAAAACGCGGCTCAAACATGTACGTGTTAAAACAGCAAAATTCACTGAATCACTATACATTTCTTCAAATATTAGTTTCGAAACGATCGGTCGAATCAAAAATAAAGGTGCGATTATGAGCAATCGTAACTATTTTTAAGAGAAAATCAATACATTTTCGATATGCATGATCCTAAAATTGGCGAAGAAGCGAAAACTTTATTCATAACATACTTAAACAAAGCTTGTCAATTTAAACGTATTATTTTTCTGCGTTTGTATTGTCACTCTATCACAATTCTATGTCAGACAATTTGTTGTGTTATTCGTGTAACGATCTATGATATCGATTGGTTGAAAATTTCAAATATTTGATACAAACTAAAATAAATTCCTACCTATCCAAAACAAGAAAATCATTCTCTAGAAACTATATACCTGGCAACAAATCCATACTCATGTTCTTCCGTCTCCTCTTTACGCTACCCAGAGAGGTAAACGCGAGAGAGCGCACGAGCCTACGGATAGAGACCGTACTTTGCGTGTCTCTATATTCTAAGCCCTGCTACGAACCGTACGTAAACTTTTCGCTTTCGAGCCCTACTTAGCAGCGACCGGTGCGGTTCGCTTCTTTGTTCGGGGCTCTACTTAACCTTAACACGCTTGATTGAGCCCATGAGTGGGCTTGGTCTTAGCTGGTAGTGCAGCCTTGGCACTGTTGTCCTTCTGACTTCAGCTAGATTGAGGAGGTACGACCCGAGCGTCTGTTTACCGAGGAGGTGCAGCACACAAGTGGAACGATTTTCACGAAGTCCGTTCATCTGCTTGGTTTCGCTGATGAAATTGATATTATTGCTCGTAAATTTGAGACGATGGCGGAAACGTACATCCGACTAAACAGTGAAGCCGGGCGCATCGGATTAGTCATTGATGTGTCGAAGGCAAAGTGCATGATGGCAAAGGGCTCCAGGGAGACGGTGATGAAATCGAGGCGGTTGAATAATTTGTATACCTGGGCTCACTGACGACCGCCGACAACGACACCAGCAGAGAAATTAGAGGCGCATTGTGGCAGGAAATCGTGTTTACTTTGGACTCCGCAAAACTCTACGACCGAATAAAGATCGCCGTAACACGAAGTTAACTATCTACAAAACGCTGATTAGACCGGTAGTCCTCTACGGGTACGAAGCATGGACCCTACGTGCAGAGGACCAACGCGCCCTTGGAGTTTTCGAACGGAAGGTGTTGCGTACCATCTACGGCAGAGTGCAAATGGAAGACGGGACTTGGAGAAGGCGAATGAACCACGAGCTGCATCAGCTGCTGAGAGAACCAACCATCGTCCATACCGCGAAAATCTGGAGGCTACGGTGGACGGGTCACGTCATCAGGATGTCAGATAGCAACCCGACTAAAATGGTTCTCGAGAGTCATCCTACCGGTACGCGAAGACGTGGTGCGCAGCGAGCTAGGTGGGTCGATCAGGTGGAGGACGATCTGCGGACCCTACGCAGGGTGCGGAACTGGAGACAAACAGCCATGGACCGAGTGGAATGGAGACGGCTACTATGTACAACAGAGGCCACCCAGGCCTTAGCCTGATCAGTAAGGTAAGTAAGTAACTGTATACCTGCCTGAAACGTGAAGCAGCAAAAGTCGGACTGATGGTGAATGCGTCAAAGCCAAAGCCGGCGGAACTGCGAGCGATAGGACAAGCCTAGGTAGCAGTATTACGATAGACGGAGACACTTTAGAGGTGGTTGGGGACTTCACCCACCTCGGATCCTCCGGATTTATGTGGTACCATTCAGGATTCCAGCTAGTTTCTTGCTGGTGTTGGTTTGGCAGGCATCATACATTCCTTACAAGAACAAATGAGTTACGCGATGCTGTCATTGATGGTTGGCCAGTATACTGCCGTTCTACGCATAACTGTCCCATGTTATATGGGATTCCCATATAACATGGGACAATCGGGCGTAGAACGGCAGTATACATAGCTGCCAGTATATATTGCGTAGCATCTGGAGAACTTTCTTCTGGTATTTCGATGGGATACTAACCGTTTACCAGAACCAAGGTAATCAGTTACTAACTAACAAACCTTTTTTGGAATGGAAAACCGTTGCCAATATTCACTGACGTCACTTCTTTTTGTAGACGGGCCCTGCTGAACTTATTGGGCGATTTCGTTTAGAACTGGATCTGCTTTGGTTTCCTCTTGAGTGACATTGTACTTTAGCGGCAGGAATTCCGAACATTACTTTACAGCATCCTTAAAAGTGCTTTCCAGTTCGTACTTCTCATCTATGTGAATGTAGCCAAAACTGTCGATTGACACGTACTGAATATCTTAGTCGTGAGAAGGAGTTGACGCCTAGCGTGTAACCTTTTTGAGCCAATCAGTATCTTATTGGTAGAACCGGGTATTCTCTTTTTCCAACAAATGTTTTACGGTCACAGTAGGTATCAGTGAGCAAACAATGGAATCGGATGACGGCAAATTTCAAGGCTGCTAAACCCTTTGTAGATTTCTTTGACTGGGTGAGACTTTTGGACATTTGGCTGATTGCTTTTAGGGGTCGTTAACATGTTCTATGCTGAAGCTTGCATTTTTTTAATATTCTGACGGTGAACCGGTACGGTAGAAGTAGGAGAATTGGAGTTCTGTTAAAATTGCATCTACTATCTACTGGAATGCCCCAGAGGCTGACTTGATGCCGAAGGATAAGCGGATGAATTGGTATAGCCTGGATGTTGAGTTGACGGTTAGGAGAGTTTGTCAGCTTTCATACGCCTTTACCTGAAGATTGAAGGCATCGGAAAGGTCGATATGGCTACTGATATCCTGTCATCTACGAGAAAACATCCGAAACGCTGAAGTTACCCAGCGGATATTGGTTGGACTCGAGGATGTCGTTCAAACACGTTGAAAAGTGGTGCAGATCCGTATTCTTTTTTTGGGCTTCGGTGACCACTATTAGTGCATTCCAGTCCGATAGGTCTGCTATCTTCAATACCCTCAGACTCTGAAGTCGTTAAATTTATCTTTTAGGCGGTACCATCCATACTGTCGGATACCGGACGCTCTGACCAAAATACTGGAGTAGAATATCCTCGCAGATAAAGCTTGACCTTCGTTTTGTTGGTGAAGATCTTGCTGAAGACTTAAGACTTTCTTGCTGAAGACTTAAGGAATTTTGTCTGGATGGCATCCGACTGCTGACTTGGTGGCAAATAGAGTTGATTGGCGCATCCCAAAGGCCCAACTTGTTCATCTGTTCATCCATAAAGCAACTAAAACCTCGTTCGGCGACATCGTTGATGGTTACGTTACTCCAGAAAACGGATAAGATGTTGAGTGGTTCGTTACTGTTAGGCACAAAGGTTGAGATGCTTTTGGCTTTGACATTGCATCAATGATAACGGTGATGGCCTCTGCATACTTTCTTCCATGGCTGATGAAGTTCACGAAGGTGTTCCAAATGAAGACTAATAAAAAACTTCCAAAAGAAATAATTATCTAAAGCTCATTAGATCATCATGATTTCCGTTCAACATAAATGCAAAAATGTCGATCTCCAATCCCCAGAATCAAGCTGCGTTTATTTATTTACCTCTTTGCAAGCTGCTGTTAATCCGATGTGTCTAGTGTCTGTAGCAGCGATGTTTACAATATCAATTAAAACAGTTGCACGTGGTGATGGTGCTATTGAAGCCGTCCTATTTCCAAAATAAAACAACAACTGGCCTGACTCACCACTGAATCCACCCTCACTCATGCCCGCTTCTCTTCTCCTTCGCAGGGCGTCAACATCAAGCGCACCGATGCATCCCAGTGGTGGGAGCTGTTCGACACAAACACCTGCCGTTTCTACTACTACAACGTGGCTTCGCAGAAAACCGTCTGGCACCGGCCGCAGAACTGTGATATCATTCCCCTAGCGAAGCTGCAAACCCTGAAACAGAACACCGATCCGGGCGATCGGAAAGATGGCGGAGGAGGCGGCACCCTACAGCACCATCACAGCTCTTCCAAGCATGGGGGCGGTGGCGGGGGTTCGGGGACAGTGGGGAAATCATGCGGCCATCGGACGGGAACCGGAGTGATGGACTACAGGGATCGGGATCACCATCGGAGTTCCAGTTCCGGACATCGAGGAGCAGGAGGAGGAGGCCATCACGATAAGCGAAGCAATAGCGACCTGCTGGCGAGTCCGCAGGGGAGGCACAGTTTGCAACACAGGTGAGTTGCTGCTTTCAATCTTGACCCTTTGGCTTTGTAGAAGAGTGATGTAGATCTTGAGCTAGTGTTGCGTTGAGGTTCTTCAAGTGGACGTTACGTCCTACGCTTTAAGATGTTCTGTTATTAACTTGTCTTTGATTTGGTATCTTCTTTATGATGTAAGTTCGCTGATGTTGTGTACGGATAGCGAAGTAACGTTTTATCACTAAACGTGCCATCCAATGACGTCGACTTTGAAAACCTCAAAATCTTCATTTGCGTACAGTATGCGTCAATAAAAAGTGTAAAAATATGCTACAGAACGGTACGTGGTACTTTATCATTCATTTGGCACTTTGTGAACTCTGCTAGATCTAAGAACGAATCAATATATCAAGGAGGATCAGAAGCCTATATTTTTTATTGCGTGAAATACCAGCAGGTTAAACGACTATCCACGAAACTGAAAAATTTGCATCTTTGGCAACTATCATCCGATTTCAGAAAGCTTGGACTCATTGGGATACGAACAAGATACTTGCATATCTATCCAGCCAGATAAGGTCTCAGTATCATCTTTTGTACATAGAAGTCGTCTCTATTCGGCTTGGTTCATGACTGTACGAACACTCTGCGAACAGTCCGCAGATCGTCCTCCACTTGATCGACCCATCTTGCTCGGTAGATCGTCTTGTACCGGACGGGTAGCTATCGGGAAATATTGTTGTCGGATTATAACCACTCATCATGATGACGTGCCTCGCTCACCGTAGCCTCTCGATTCTCATGGGGTTCTCTTAACTCCTGATCGCGTTCGCGTAGTCCATGGTGTCCATCATCATAGACTACCGGTCCAATCAGTGTTTGCCTTCGAGCGACGGCAAACTTTGTTCGATAGTAGAGCTCTGCGGAGTTCTGCAACATAACTTTCTATTGATTGGTCCGCCATTTTCGCCGTAGTTCAAATACGATTCGGGAGACCATCGAAGTAACGGACCTCCACTTGTCCGCCCCCGTACACATCCATTCAACAACGTTGTAGGGAGTGAGATCTCTACCGCATATCTCCTGCATACTCGAGCGTGTCTGGAAGTAGCTCTCCAATATCCGGCATAGGATATCCGGGACTCCTAGGTGGTGAATGGTGCATTCAATGCACTAAGGGCCAGAATCGCAATCTAGCGGAACAAAATTAATTACTCCAAAACGAAGCACTTCCGGCACATGGTATCTTCGACAAAGTTGCTTGACATTAGCTGGGGCATCTATTGCTAAGAGCGTAGTAGTTCGCAAATCGTCCGCATAGGTGGCGCCACTATCTAACTTCTTTATTTTACGTCCTAGAGTCTTGGCATCTTCGGCAAAGTTGTTCATTTTGGCAAAATAAACAACTCTTTCTCAGATGTCAAAATTCCACAGCCTACTGTTTTCGAGTTATTTTAAAAATAAAATACATTCCATAAAAAACAGTTTTTTAAGCTTATTTTGACATTTTTACTAAAAACCATGTGAGTTTATTTTTTTTCCTAATGTAAATATGTCAAACCAAACACATTCTATGGAAATATATTCAATATTATCATTAAAAATTTGAAATAAAAATACAAATTCGAAAAAATAGTGTGAATTTCAAGCCTTAATATCTCACAAAGCGCAAAAAATCGCAACTTCAAATTTTCAGCAAATACGAAGCAATACTAGGTGAACATACTGTAAAAAAATTGGAGAGGTATTTTTTGGTGTTTTTGAGATAATAGCTTTTTAGTAACACCATAAATATAAGTAGTGCAAGCGTGTAACTTTTTACTGTTACACATTAGAGAGTTTATGTCTTCGAGAAAGTTGTTCATTTTGACTAAATATACAATTGTTCCTTAGACGTCAAAATTCCACGGCCTACTGTTTTCGAATTATTGTATATAAACTATATTTTATTGATAAAAATTGTTAATAAAACACATTTTGATGAAATAGTATGAACTATTTTTTATTGTTTTAATTTTTACGATACATAGTAGGCCATGAAAATGTCAGTATACTATTGTCAGTATGGCTCAAAGTAACTTTTAATTTTTTGCATGTTATTTTCAAAATGTTTTAAGCTTAACCTTTTTTGTCAATCATTTTAAATTTTAGAGCTCAAAATATCTTGCCGAGAGCTCGTGGATTTGTTCCTGAATGGAAAGGACGTTGATCAATCTCTAGAGATTGTGAAACTGGAGCTCCACAAAACTGATATTTTCATGACCTACTATGTATCGTAAAAGCATAAACAATATAAAATAGTTCATACTATTGCAACAAAATGTGTTTTATTGACAAATTTTATCAATAAAATCTAGTTATTATACAATAACTCAAAAACAGTAGCCCGTGGAATTTTGACGTCTAAGAAACAGTTGTTTATTTAGTCAAAATAAACAACTTTCTCGAAGACATAAACTCTCTAATGTGTAACAGTAAAAAGTTACACGCTGGCACAACTTATATTGATGGTGTTACTAAAAAGCTATTATCTCAAAAACACCAAAAAATACCTCTCCAAATTTTTTACAGTATGTTCACCTAGTATTGCTTCGTGTTTGCTGAAAATTTGAAGTTGCGATTTTTTGCGCTTTGTGAGATATTAAGGCTTGAAATTCACACTATTTTTTTCGAATTTGTATTTTTATTTCAAATTTTTAATGATAATATTGAATATATTTCCATAGAATGTGTTTGGTTTGACATATTTACATTAGGAAAAAAATTAAACTCACATGGTTTCTAGTTAAAATGTCAAAATAAGCTTAAAAAACTGTTTTTTCATGGAATGTATTTTATTTTTAAAATAACTCGAAAACAGTAGGCTGTGGAATTTTGACGTATGAGAAAGAGTTATTTATTTTGCCAAAATGAACAACTTTGCCAAAGACGCCAAGTCTCTAGGACGTAAAACAAAGAAGTTAGATGGTGGCGCCACCTATGCGGACGATTTGCGAACTACTACGTTCTTCTCAATAGATGCCCCTGCTGATGTCAAGCAACTTTGTCGAAGACACCATGTGTCGGAAATGCTTCGTTTTGGAGTAATTAATTTTGTTCCGCTAGATTGCGATTCTGGCCCTTAGTGCAATGGCGGTCCAGTTGACGCTGTTGAACGCATTCTTCACGTCCAGCGTAACGATCGTGCT
>NC_085136.1:241520513-241522152 GCF_035046485.1 Aedes albopictus | reverse complement strand
GGCCTGAAAAGGCAAGCCCGTACCGGATGGAAGAGAACAGAGGAATGCGACCATTGTTAGGCCTTCAGCAACCACAAAGTAGGGATCTGGAGGACCCTCCTTAGACCATAAAAGAGCGACGCGTTCGTCATCAAGGCCAAGTAATCGAAGGGGTTGAGATGAGGGCGCTTGCAGCGGAGGTGACTCTGTAGGTGAAGAACCTAGATGAGATCACTGACGCAGAAAAGCTCGTCACGGCACTATGGTACAGTGAGAGATGCAGGTAGCCACCGCAGCCGTTCGGTTACGAAAGGGCCTGGTAAGGACACAAGTAGCCTTGGTGCAGCTAGCTGTGGCGGACGCGGAGAAGTTCATTAGAGTAGAAAAGCTAAGGGTGCACGAGCCACCGGAGTTTTGCTTCAGGTGTCTGGAATCAGTAGACAAGCCATGGGACTACAAAGGCCCTGACAGGAGCCAGCTGTGCAGGCGATGCGGCGGCGAAGGCCATAAGGCACAAGTCTGCACGAGTCCACCCACGCGCTTGACTTGTTCCTGGAAATCCACCAATAACAAGCACCCAACGGGAGGTCCAAGGTGCTCGGCCTGCAGAAGATCCGTAGCTGACCAATCACAATACAGGTAACACAGCTGAACCTGTATCACTGTGACGCAGCTCAGCAACTGCTTTGCCAGGCAGCTTCTGAGTGGGGGACGGATATCTCCATGATAGCGGACTCATACCGAGTACCCGCTAGCAACGGCAATTGGGTCGCGAATGCGTCCAGAAAAATGGCGGCAATGTGGACGACGGGTAAATACCACATCCAGCAGTTACTTTCTACTACATATGAAGGCGTCGTGGTCGCCAAAGTAAACGGGGTCATCTTCTGTAGCTGTTATGCGCCTCCACGTTGGTTGATCTAGCAGTTAACGCAGATGCTGGACTGTGTAACGGCAGTGCAGACAGGGTGAAACTTGGTGATAATAGCGGGTGACTGTAATGCCTGGGCCGAGGATTGGGGTAGCTGTTTCAAGAATAAGTGGGGTCAGATCCTACTACTTAGGGAGGTACTCCGCCGTGAGCGACACCTACTCGGTCAAAGCGATGACGAGGTGGTGTTGGCAGCGGTGCTCTCGCGTGCGTGCTATGCGGTCATGCCTAGGCAATTCCATCCTAAAAATAGGAGACCATCCACTTACTGATGGACTCAAGCTATTGCGGACCTGTGCCGCGCCTGCATACGGGCTAGACGGCAGATGCAGCAAACTGAGCAAAAGCGAACAAACGGTGGGTAGTGTATGCCGCTGCTAAAGCCGCACTGAAGACCAAGATAAGGATACGCGAAAAAGCCTTCTCATGATTGCTCTGTCAGTGTTCCAATACGAACACATAGATGCCTACAGGGTCGGGATGGCCAAGGAATGAGGTGTAATGGCAGCTACCAAGCAGTTTCCAGAGATGCTGTAGAGGATCATCGAGAGGCTCTTTCTACGTCATGATCCTAGTCCTTGGCCTCCTTTCATAGGACCGCAAGGAACTGGGGCTGGCGATGAGGGGAGGGTCACCGATGAGGAACTTGCGGGATTTGCAAAATCTTTAGCGCAGGTCAGGCCCGTGCACAGAAAAGGCGACAAATGCGGGATTTTTCCTCTTTGGGCA
>NC_085136.1:241519627-241520490 GCF_035046485.1 Aedes albopictus | reverse complement strand
ATGTTTCAGTATATAGCTGCACAGATCGAAAAAAGAGTGTTAAATTCTGTGACATATGATGCACATAATTGGAGCGTGGGATATCACAGAAGTTTACATGACATATCATGTAAAAGTCATAAAATATCATGTGAACTTCCATTATATATCATGTAATTCAGCATGACTCTGTGTGTTTACATGACATATAACCCAGATTTACATGATATATCATGTAAACCATCATAACACTAAGTGTACATGACCAAACATAAGTTTACATGACGTGTAAATCTCATTATTTTTATCAGTGTGAGGCAAAGTTGGTTCAATTTATTTGTGGATGTTTAATGTCATGATTTTTTTCATGTTTTATATACTGTGCATTACAAACATTTGACAACGAACAACAAATCTTAGCCAACCAGTAATCGTATTAGATTTTGCATACACAGATAAAAATAATGAGATTTACACGTCATGTAAACTTCAGCTAAGTCATGTAAACTTAGTGTTATGATGGATTACATGATATATCATGTAAATGTGTGTTCTATGTCATATAAACACACAGAGTCATGCTGAATTACATCACATATAATGGAAGTTAACATAAGTCATAAACTTTTACATGATATGTCATGTAAACTTCTGTGATATTCCACGCTCCAATCATGTGCATCATATGTCACAGAATTTTACACTCTTTTTTCGATCTGTGTATAAGATGATAAAGTCAAGGCCATGTGCGTACATGCCTCCATTTAGTCGCATGTAAAATGTACGCATATCATCTCCACTTAAGCATCTTATGGAACATCTTATACGTGGGATATTAACCCTCCAGCAGCCGCGTCTTTGACTAGCTGCAGCGACGCTGTGTA
>NC_085136.1:241518846-241519127 GCF_035046485.1 Aedes albopictus | reverse complement strand
CAGGAAAGGTTTCCCGATGAAAACAAATCCTATCCCACCTGCATGCTTGAAAGAGAGAGGTAAATGAACGTCAGCAAGCTCTATAGACCACCTCACGGCGAAATTCTATCTCTTTTGCTCCTTCAGAGAGTTTAAAAACAACAGGACCAGTACCTGTCAAATTTGACAGGTGTTGGTCCTGTTGTTTTCTAATTTCCCGTAGGAGAGAAAGAGAGCGATTTCTTGATGACGTCACCGTGCAATGGGCAATAGGTACGTTGCACAAGGTTGCACAGTGTTGC
>NC_085136.1:241518127-241518823 GCF_035046485.1 Aedes albopictus | reverse complement strand
TTCCTCCAAAAATTCTTTAAAAGTTCCTTAAAAAATCCTTCAGGAATTCCTCCAATTTCACCAGGAATTTCTTCAAGAATTCCACCAGGAATCTCTCCAGATATTTCACTAAAACTTTTGCCAAGAATTTTTCAAAGAATCCCTCCACAAGAATTACTCCAGGAAGTTCTCCAAGCATTCCTCCAGGAATAACTTCATGAAATTTTCAAGAAATTCCTTCAAGAATTTCTCCAGGAATGGCTCGGAGAATCCTGCTAGGAATTTCTCCAAAAATTCCTCAAAGAATTCCTCCAAAAACCTACAGGAAATCCTCCAGAAATTTTTCCAAAAATTACTCCAGGGATTCTTCCAAAATTTCTTTTAGGAATTTTTTCCAGAAATTCGTCCAGGAATTTGAAAAGAAATTTTTCAAGAAATTCCTACAAGAATTACTTTGGGAATTCCTCCAGGAACTTCTTCAGGAATTTGCCGAAGAATTCTTCCAGGAATTTCCCCAGTGATTTTCAAAGATTTTTTTTCAAGTATTCCTCCAGAAACTGCTCCATGAATACCTCCACGATCCTCCAGGAAACCTTTAGAAAATACTCCTGGAATTACTAAATTACCGCGAATCCCTTCAGGCATTTCCTCAGAAAATCCTCCAAAAATTTAACTTAAGGAGTTAATTTGACTAAAGGAATAAAGTCAAAAATTCCT